>NC_053112.1:15560069-15642569 GCF_010015445.1 Perca fluviatilis
AGACTGCAGGGCCTGGGATCAAATCACCAACCTTCTGACTGTTAGGAAAATGCTCTACCACCTGAACTACAGCAGGCCAAAAGTCAAAGCAGCAAGCAGCATTTAGCAGATGCCTTAATTGCCAAAGTCAAAAACCGCAAGCAGAGTTGAGCGGGTTTGTAGCTGAGCAAAACTAATTCAGATGGTTTAATGCTCTATAGAAAAAGTGGTGTAACCAACCACACACCTCTTTCATCCCTACAATAGATGCAGCGAGTCCCGCGATTTCACCCCCTTTATCGGATTTCAACGAAACTTGGTAAGTACGTTCAAGTCGTGGTGGTTAATGTCTCCGTCAATTTTGGACAGGATTGCTATGGCAGAACTTAGTTATAGGCAATTCCCTGCTTGCATGTTTTATGACGAATCTTGCTCATTTATAGTAGAAATGTGTATATCAGTCCCATATACCAAGTTTGGCCTTGATAGAATCAAAACTGACAAAGTTCCATTCATTTAACTGTTTTTCACATTATGCAAATTAACTAAATACCATCATCTCGGACGTTTATGGCCCAAGAGGCTTTTTTATAGAGCACATTGAGCTGGACTTATGTGAGGAATTTTATGTTGATCGGACTCACCGTGTGAGGAGCATGACCTTTAAAACTTTTGGCCCAAGTTGTAGCACCACCATCAGGCCGAATTGCATCATATTCTTCGGGGAGAATGAGCACATCAGCATCAGTTATGGTGACAATTTTCATGTCTCTAGCTCGTTCCAGCCCCCAGTAACTTGAGAAAATGCATAATTTATCATATAATGCTAAATAGGCCACGCCCACACGCACCAATCAATAAGACACTTCAGATCCTGATTACTATCACTAGACCATGTGTACCTATTTTGGTGAAATGCCACCTGCCGGGTTTTGCGGTACAAACTTGTGGTATTTTTGGTGCCCCCTGTGGGTTAAACTCATAATCCTTGCATCAGCCTATTCCTCATGACGCACCGAAGATATGTTACAAATGTTATGATGATTGGTCAAACCATTAGTGAGTTATGGCCAATTTACTGCTAAGCCCCACCCTTGGCGTAATTCTTAAATTGATGGCGCCCATGTTTTTTCACCAGTCTTGCTCATTTATGTGTATCTTAGTCCTGCAAGGCTATATACCAATTTTGGTGTTGATAGGATCAAAACTGACAAAGTTCTATTCATTTTACTGGTTTTCACATTATGCAAATTAGCTAACAATTCCATCACTGTGCACCTCTATGGTCCAAGAGACTTTTTTGTAGAGTACATTGAGTTGCACATGTGTGAGAAATTTCAAGTCAATCGGACTTACGGCCTGAGGGGCATTTCTTTCCAAAATCTCTTTTTTTGCTCATTAATTGTAGCGCCACCATTTGGAAGTATTCAGATCCTTTACTTAAGTAAAATTACTAATACCACACTGTAAAAATACTCTGTTACAAGTAAAAGTCCTGCATTGAAAATGTTACTTAAATAAAAGTATGTACAGTGCCTTGCGAAAGTATTCGGCCCCCTTGAACTTTTTGACCTTTTGCCACATTTCAGGCCTCGAACATAAAGATATAAAACTGTAATTTTTTGTGAAGAATCAACAACAAGTGGGACACAATCATGAAGTGGAACGAAATTTATTGGATATTTCAAACCTTTTAAACTAATAAAAAACTGAAATATTGGGCGTGCAAAATTATTCAGCCCCCTAAGTTAATACTTTGTAGCGCCACCTTTTGCTACGATTACAGCTGTAAGTCGCTTGCGGGTATGTCTCTATCAGTTTTGCACATCGAGAGACTGACATTTTTTGCCCATTCCTCCCTTGCAAAACAGCTCGAGCTCAGTGAGGTTGGATGGAGAGCGTTTGTGAACAGCAGTTTTCAGTTCTTTCCACAGATTCTCGATTGGATTCAGGTCTGGACTTTGACTTGGCCATTCTAACACCTGGATATGTTTATTTGTGAACCATTCCATTGTAGATTTTGCTTTATGTTTTGGATCATTGTCTTGTTGGAAGACAAATCTCCGTCCCAGTCACAGGTCTTTTGCAGACTCCATCAGGTTTTCTTCCAGAATGGTCCTGTATTTGGCTCCATCCATCTATTTTAACCATCTTCCCTGTCCCTGCTGAAGAAAAGCAGGCCCAAACCATGATGCTGCCACCACCATGTTTGACAGTGGGGATGGTGTGTTCAGGGTGATGAGCTGTGTTGCTTTTACGCCAAACATAACGTTTTGCATTGTTGCCAAAAAGTTCGATTTTGGTTTCATCTGACCACAGCACCTTCTTCCACATGTTTGGTGTGTCTCCCAGGTGGCTTTTGGCAAACTTTAAACGACACTTTTTATGGATATCTTTAAGAAATGGCTTTCTTCTTGCCACTCTTCCATAAAGGCCAGATTTGTGCAGTATACGACTGATTGTTGTCCTATGGACAGAGTCTCCCACCTCAGCTGTAGATCTCTGCAGTTCATCCAGAGTGATCATGGGCCTCTTGGCTGCATCTCTGATCAGTCTTCTCATTGTATGAGCTGAAAGTTAAAAGAGACGGCCGGCGCGGTCTTCGTAGATTTGTAGTGGTCTGATACTCCTTCCATTTCAATATTATCGCTTGCACAGTGCTCCTTGGGATGTTTAAAGCTTGGGAAATCTTTTTGTATCCAAATCCGGCTTTAAACTTCTCCACAACAGTATCTCGGACCTGCCTGGTGTGTTTCTTGTTCTTCATGATGCTCTCTGCGCTTTACACGGACCTCTGAGACTATCACAGAGCAGGTGCATTTATACGGAGACTTGATTACACACAGTTGGATTCTATTTATCATCATTAGTCATTTAGGTCAACATTGGATCATTCAGAGATCCTCACTGAACTTCTGGAGAGAGTTTGCTGCACTGAAAGTAAAGGGGCTGAATAATTTTGCACGCCCACTTTTTCAGTTTTTTATTTGTTAAAAAAGTTTGAAATAGCCAATGAATTTCGTTCCACTTCATAATTGGGACCCACTTGTTGTTGATTCTTCACAAAAAATTACAGTTTTATATCTTTATGTTTGAGGCCTGAAATGTGGCAAAAGGTCGAAACGTTCAAGGGGGCCGAATACTTTCGCAAGGCACTGTAAGTATCATCAGAAAAAAGTACTTAAAGTACCGGTATTAAAAGTAAAAGTAAGTACTTAATGCAGAAAAATCCTCAAATTTTAGAAACTGGAAACGATCAAAACAGTTCTGTCAATCAATTAAGTTTTTTAATTGTTTAATCATTTCAGCTGTACTTGTAGGCCTATATGCTGTTGGGTAGTTTAATTTTATAATAAAACATCGTATTTAAAAAAAAAATGTGATTATGCGATCGCATAATTCAATGCATAATCAGTCAAAGTCCGCATATTTATGCGGGGGCCGCATTTTTTCAAATACGCCACACTTTCGCCACATAAATTTCCGCGCAAAATATGCGGGGCTTGCATGATTTCATAATCCCCGCATTTTTGTTGCAAAAAAGTCACATATATCTTAGCAGAAAGTTGAAAAATGTTGCATTTCCTTCACAGTAAAGAGCAGCCATTTTCCCCTGTTGCCATGGGAACATTATGAAGTGACGTAATTCCGCAACGTGAACATCATCGAAAAGCAGGGTGTTGGGGGAATCACTTTTTTTTCTCTTTTTCACAGTTTTTGCAAGTTCCCGCAATTTTTGCAAATATCCCTCATATTTCATTGCATTTTTTAAGAAAACGTGTCGCATAATCAAGGATTTTTGCCCACAACAATCACAAAAAAACTCCGCATTTTTCTGGAAGGACTGCACAGTAGTACTGTGTGTACCTGCATGGCAAACTTCCGAGTGCGTCATGGCGGTTCTAGATCCCGAGTGGTACTTTTTCACAAATCTGAACACACTGTGTGAACTGCATACATCTACTGTAGATGACTCCGCCTGAGATCAAAATATGAGCTATTGTGAATTCAGTCAAACGTCCATTATAATGTGTGCCGCATGGGTTTACACCTTGCATTAGCATATGTTTCGACTTATCCAGATATCCAGATACAGATGGCGTTTTAATACCAGGGCCAGGGGTCTTAGTGGATGTAAACAATGGGACTTGTTAGAGTACATAAAGGATTTGTTTACATTACATTACATTACATTACATGTCATTTAGCTGACGCTTTTATCCAAAGCGACTTACAATTAAGTGCTTTCAACTGTGAAGGTTCAAACTCCAGACAACAAGTAGTAAGTGCAAGTACATTAGCTTTAAATAAGCAAAGCTACAAAGAGACATGAAAGTGCAGGTTCAAGATTTTATTTTTATTTAATTTTTTTATCCAAGGTGTAGTCGGAAGAGATGTGTTTTTAGCCTTTGCCGGAAGATGTGTAGGCTTTCGGCCATCCTGATGTAGATGGGGAGCTCGTTCCACCATTTGGGAGCCAGGACAGTTAACAGTCTGGATTTTGTCGAGTGATTAGTTTTCCCTCGCTGTGAGGGGGCAGAAAGCAGTTTGGCTGATGCAGAGCAAAGTGTGCGGGTTGAGGTGTATGGTTTGGCTGATCTGATTCGTGGCCCTGTATGTAAGTACTAGTGTCTTGAAGCGGATGCGGGCCGCAATTGGTAGCCAGTGAAAAGAGCGGAGGAGTGGTGTAGTGTGAGAGAACTTGGGGAGGTTGAAGACAAGCTGAGCTGCTGCGTTCTGAATGAGCTGCAGGGGTCGGATGGCACATGCAGGCATGCCAATCAGGAGGGAGATGCAGTAGTCTAGACGTGAGATGACTAGAGCCTAAACCAGAACCTGAGCCGCCTTCTGCGTTAGAAGGGGACGTATCCTTCTGATGTTGTGCAGTATGTATCTACACGATCGGGTAGTTGCAGCAATGTTAGCAGTGAAGGAGAGGTGGTCGTCAAGTGTCACACCCAGGTTTCTAGCAGTCTGGGTTGGGACTACCACATAGTTGTCTATTGTTATAGTCAGGTCTTGGTAGGAGAGACTTTCCCTGGAAGGAAAAGGAGCTCAGTCTTGTCAAGGTTGAGTTTCAGATGATGTGTAGACATCCAAGAAGAGATGCCAGTCATACAGGCCGAGATACATGCTGCTACTTGAGTTTCAGACTTATTTGGGTGTCATCTGCATAGCTGTGATAAGAAAAGCCATGCGACTGAATGACAGACCCGAGAGAGTTGGTGTACAGAGAAAAGACGAGGGGACCCAGGACTGATCCCTGAGGAACCCCAGTTTTGAGTGGGCAAGGTTCTGAGCTAGATCCTCTCCAAGTTACCCGGTAGGTTCGGTCTGCCAGGTAAGATGTGAGCAATGAGAGCGCAGAGCCTGAAACACCCAGATTCCGGAGTGTCGAAATGAGGATCTGTTGGGTCACTGTGTCGAAGGCAGCAGAAAGGTCCAGAAGGATGATGATGGAAGAGAGAGAGAGATTGTTCTAGCGATGTGAAGCTGCTCAGTGACAGCAAGGAGTGCAGTTTCTGTTGAGTGGCCAGCCTTGAAGCCAGACTGGTGGGGATCAAGAAGGTTGTTCTGATGGAGATAGATAGAGAGTTGATTGTAAATGGCACGCTCAAGAGTTTTAGATAGAAATGGAAGAAGGGAGACGGATCTGTAGTTATTTACATCAGAGGAGTCGAGTGTTGGTTTTTTGAGTAGTGGGGTCACTCTTGCCTCTTTGAGGGCATCGGGGAAACAGCCAGTTGACAGGGAGATGCTAATGAGATGGGTGAGGAAAGGAAGGAGGTCAAGAGCAATGGACTGGAGAAGGTGAGAAGAGATAGGATCCAGGGGGCAGGTGGTTGGGCGGGCAGAGGTAATCAAAGTAAGAATTTGATTTGGAGATAGAGGGGTGAAAGAGGAAAGAGTACTGGATGTGATGGATGGTAAAGTGATTTCAGAAGGTGTGGTGGAGAATGAAGAGCGTATGTCATCTATCTTTTTTAAAGTAGTTGACAAAGTGGGTTGGTAGGAGGGAGGAGGTGGACTAGGGGAATCTAGGAGGTTAGAGAAGATGGAAAAAAGTTTTTCGGGGTTGGAGAAAGAGGATTCAGTTTTGGTTTGATAGAAAGAGCTTTTTGCTGCAGAAATAGAGGCGGCGAAGGAGGAAAGAAGAGACTGATAGGTAAGCAGATCATCTGGGTGTTAATATTTCCGCCATTTCCTTTCGGCTGCCCGTATGGTTGATCTTTCTGCACGTACTGAGTCAGATAACCACGGCACTGGGGAGGACTTGCGAGCCTGTTGTGAAGTAAGAGGGCAGAGAGAAGGAGAGAGAGAACAAATATTACGTCAGACAGGTATGGTGTCTCTTGAGATATGGTTGTGAGCTTGGGAGAGTGGGAGAGAGTAAGAGATGAAGAAATCGTCTGAGGTATGGAGTCGAGTAACAGTGAGGTTGGATGTAGAGCAGTTTCTGGTGAATATGAGATCTAGGTGGTTGCCAGCTTTGTGAGTGGGTGGTGAAGGAGAGAGTGAGAGGGGAAAAGAAGTGAGAAGGTGTAAAAAGGCAGCCGACTTCTCTGTCTGGATGTTGAAGTCACCCAGAAGTACCAGCGGAGGGCCAGTTTCAGGGATGTTTGAAAGAAGGACATCCAGCTCCTCCAAAAACTCCCGTAGAGCACCTGGTGGGCGGTAGATAACAATGATGACTAGTTGTACTGGATGCGTTATGGTGACAGCATGAAGTTCAAAAGAGAGTGGAGTGAACTGTGGCAGTGGGTAGAGAGAAAATCTCCACTTGGGGTTAATGAGTAGGCCTGTACCCCCGCCTCTCCCAGTGGGTCTTGGTGTGTGGGTGAAAGAGTAGGCAGAAGAGAGAGCAGCAGGGGTGGATGTGTTAGTCGGTGTAATCCAGGTCTCAGTGAGAGCAAGGAAGTCAAGGGATTTCAGGCTGGCAAAGCCAGAGATGAACTCAGTCTTGCGAGTGGCAGACTGGCAGTTCCACAGGCCACCTGCAACAAGGTGTTGAGTGTGTGTGGAACGGGTGGGGTAGGTAAGAGAGTTGGGGTTGCGGAATTGTTTCGAGCTAATGCGTGGTTTGTAGTAACTCCGAGAGGAAACACGGACAGGAATGGAGAAGCAGCACATTTCCGAATAAAGACACCGAGCAGTGTAAGTGAGATATGAGATATCAAGCCCACTTAACTTCCCGCTTGGCCTCCCGCGAAGACTCCTGCGTAGACTCCTTTGTCTTTGTCCTCCGAGTCTTCGTCCGATGAGGCTGCCGCTGAAGCTACCACTTCACGCAAATGCCAATATTAAATACAAGGAGGTGATTGGTGTTGGCTACAGGTGGGAGGCCACACCCTGGCTAATCAGTCAAGGCACCTGAGAGTCGTCAACCTCCACTCCCCAAATTCACACTTCACACTAAACTAGTTTCACTTTAAGAAACACCACTAAATTTTGCCTGACAACACAAGCAATCCAGCAAAAAACACAGTAGCAGCAGAAGAAAGTAGAAGAAGTAGCAAAAAAACCAAATAAAGTAAGTACTTAGCTTAAAATCTAGCAGTCCAGTAGTTAGTTCCTTCAGAAATCAAAAGCACTCTGACTTTTGGTCTGATTTTAGCTTACTTATGTAAGCTAAAATCAGATTTACTGCTGCAGGAACCCAAACAACTATGATAGTAGAAGATAATTCAAATAGGTTTAAGGAAAATATAATCACGGTAGTTAATAGTAACATATTTTGCAACTGTGATGCAATCATCTGTGTCTTACTCCTGCAGTTTAGTGAGCTTTTTGTTCCTCCTTTCTCCCCTGCTGCTTGTCTCCCTCCATCGAGTGTGTGAAGCAGAATAAGCCTCTGTCATTTGGGAGAGTCATTAAGTACAGCCTCAGAGATAATGTCTTTTCTACTTTCAACTTTAAAAAAGTTTTCTTTTTTACCTTAGCTGTTTCAGGGGACATGAGTTAAGGACCAATGCGAGGGATCTCAAATTCACCTGATATATCCGCCAGACATGTAGGCTGTTATCTTCACAAACAACAAAATATCTGACTGCGGGTCTAAAATAATGGTGCTATCAACTCTAAAATATCCACCCATTTCTGCACCAAGATAAGAAAGAAAATGTTATTTATAAAAAAAAAATAAAAATAGTGTTTTTACCTTGTGGTGTACGTGTGGGTCTACCTATAGCCTACAGACTTGGAAACCACATAAACAATTTTAAACAAAGCTACAACAAATTGCTTTAGGCAGAATAAGCAATGAATATTCATAGTCCGACAGCAGGCCCTAAAGTGCTGTCTTCATAATGCAATTCTATCTCACTCCACCTTGACAATGAATGATATTACCAGAAAATGCAATGCAATTAAAGCAACCCCTTGTTCGCGGTCTCCCTTTGCCACATGCGTTGCTCCCCCACTCCCTATGCAGTACAGTGATAACATAAAAAATTTAACAAGTCATCTGATTTCTTTACTGCAAAATTCATGAATAATAGTGTTATGGTAGAGTAAGTCGCCTCTGGACAATTTTTATTTTAGAAAAAAAACATTCTTTTGAAAGCAGATAAAATGTATGAGTAGAGGCATTGGACCTAAATTAGACATAAAGAGAAGTAGACGTGAATTGTAAAGTGGCAGTGAAGTAGTCCTAAATCTGAGGTTAGAAAATCATTTCTCCAATTATTTACACGGTTGATTACAAATGTAGAGAGATGATTAGTAATCTAAACTGAATACATTATGCATGTGTGCACGAATATGCTGTATGTAAACAGACAACAACACACACACCAAGTCAGGGTTTTAACAATTTAACCTCCGTTCACGTCATGCTCTGCTGGTGAAACTCCTCTGCTGTGAGGCGACTCCAAAAAGGGCACGTTTTCACAAACTTCCCACGCCAACAGCTAGCTCAGCAAAAAGGGGAATTAACAACTGACAAGACATTTTGACAGAAATGTGTGTGTGTGTGTGTGTGTGGGCATTATCATCATTATCATTAAAAAACAGCCCTGCTTTAATATAACACAAGGGGCTGGTTGATGGTTGCTTTAGGTACCATTGAGACAATGGAATGCAATTAGCTGCTTGATTCATGGTTCACTATCACTGGTTCATTCATCAGCTGTTTGGCTACCACTTGACTAGTAACGTTGATATCATAATCATACAAGTGTACAGCGTGGGCGTTATAACTCGACCCTCCTCACTGTTAAGAGTGATTTATGTGATTTATATGATTTATGCTTATGTGTTAAATCTACGCTGTGGCTACGTACGTAGGTACGTGGAGACATGGACCCTATGCCGTAGCCTGATGTGCTACCGCTCAAGAAATGTAGCGTTGCTCGCCAGTGGCTTGGTAGCATTGCATTTTCCCCCTAATCATTTCCTGGTTCTCCTTCTCCATTAACAACATGAAATCAAGGAGAGGGTTACGTTTTCCTGCTACAGATTTCTGACTGTGGTCAAAAAGCACAGGGGAGACACTTTGTTCTTCCCACTATGCCTCCAGAGTTGGACCTCGCTCCGAGGGCTAATCACGTCACTCTCTCACTCGCTACACACACACACACACACACACACACACACACACACACACACACCGGCCCTGCTATTAGATTGATGCACACATCAACGCAACAAGCAAAAAATTTTGGAAAAAAATGCCCCTCAGGCCACAAGTCTGATTGACTTGAAATTTGTCACACATATGCAGCTCAATGTGCTCTACAAAAAAAAAGTATAAACTTCAGACCACTTACAGTTACTGGGAATTAAATGTGGTATTAAATTGCAGTTATCTAAGAGAATGTTCAAGATTACATCGGGGGTTACATCTGAATATTTTCTGTACAAAGCTAGGCTATATGTTGAATAATATTAATTTTGTTGCTCTGCATGTTTTTCATGTGCATGTCTTCTTTTGCTTTGATGCTATTCTGATGCTTTCGATTGGTTCCCCTGTTTGAATTTGCAGCGCCACATGTCTGACAGTTAAATTGCCTTTCAATCGGTCTGAGAGTTGCCACTATGGCTACAGATAAAAACGAGTTCCAGTGCTGGAAATACAAAAAAAAAACATTCCATGCAAAAAACAGAGAAGAGTCCGAACATAACTGTGCAATGCAAAAAATGTTTACCAGTGGTCAAAATGTTATCGACGTCAAAAATGTCAATATCCAAGCTCAGGATACATCTTCAGGTAAGTTAAGTTAGCTTACAGTAACTGCAAGCATTCCTTTTAAATAAAGTAGGGAAGGCATGGTTACCTTCTGTGTGACACACCGGGCTTCTAATGTGTATTGAAGACGTATTGTAGCACCATATATGATCATGCGCAAATCCAGTAGTTTATATTTAATCGCATTTTTGTGCCGTGATATTTTTTTAAATTTTAAATCTGTGACCTCAGAATGATCTCGTATTAAAAAGAGGTGCTGAAGTCTAACTTTGTGGTGGCTGTTCTTCAAAATTAAGTTATTATAATCTTAATTTTTGGGATGAAGAATTTTAAAAGGCGTTTTCAGTACTGCTGTAGGGTTAACACTGGCAGGTTTAAACATTTGAAAATGGTTAACAGTGGAAAACATTCATTAGAAATTTAGAAAAGTAATCAGAAAGTAATTAAATGTAATACATTACATTACTTTGATTAAGTAATTGAAATAGTTACACTACTACTATTACATTTTAAATAGGGTAACTTCTAATTGGTTAACTATTACATTTCCAAAGTAACCTTGCCAACACTGAATGTATAAGACAATCTATTCATCTTTTCCCTTTAAAGACTAAGGTGAGATGAATTTCTAGAGTGGAGGAATACCAGGATTACCACTTTCCCTTTGAACTGGGATCAACAACCACTAATACTACCTGACATGAAGGAAGGACAAAGTGAGAGAGAGGGTGAGAACAAGAAGCAAACAAGAGAGAGACAGAGCAACACCATTTCTGTTGAAATGAAGAGAGAGGTAACATATCGAAATGGAAATGGAAGAGTTTATTGTAGAGAATTTTCATTCTGTTATTTGCCGCCACATTAGGCGACCACAGGAGCAATTCAATTATGGAAACGGATTGAAGAAGGGAAGGGGAAAAAAAAGAGGAGAGCAAAATAGAAAGGGGAGGAGAGGTAAATTGGAAAACATCAGGCTCAGCTCAGGCAGGTGTCACTAAATAATTCCTGTTGCTTTTATGTCCTGTCTTTTATTTTCCTTTCTAAATGTAATCGATGTAGAACATCTACTGGGAAATGCTAAATGCTCATTTTCATATTACACCACAGTGGTGTAGCTTGTAGCCAATGCCATTTACTGCCATTAGCGACAAAGAGGAAATTAACTTTAATTGTAACTTCCTGATCAGGTACAGTAGATTCTTTGGCTCACATACAGTAGATATTTACTATAAACCAGACCAAACTCTATGAATCTCTCTCTGCATAAAATTGGTATATGGTCTAAATAAAACGCCTCATATATTAAAGGTGCTCTAAGCGATGTCACGCATTTTTTAGGCTACAATATTTTCTGTCACATACAGCAAACATCTCCTCACTATCCGCGAGCTGCCGGTCCCCTGAACACACTGTAAAAAAACGCGGTCTCTGTAGACAGCCCAGGGTCCACAAACACCAACAAAACCAAACTGCGCCAACCTGCACCACCAAACATGTTCCAGCCAATGACCGACAAGAAGGATTTGGGGGTGGGAGTTGGGGGGGTTAGTGCACGGAAGGAAGGGGGAGGGGACGGGATGAGGAGGGAGTGGCGAGCTAGCCTCTGTTTTGTTTGACAATACTTTGAAAGTCAACAAGAAGTGACATGACCCAACATCGCTTAGGGCATCTTTAAGTATAAAGTCTTTGCCGTGTCAAACTTCACCTCCTTTTTTATTCCCAGGATGTCACTAACATTGTATTTCATAAAAATGTGTTCATTTCTTATGACTTTAGTGGAAGCAGTCAGGTGTTCAGCAGAAACTGACTGTGTCTGCAGTAAATAGCTGAGGAAAACTATAAATGTAATGGGTTTTCTTGATAATAAAATGCATGGACTGTGCATTTTTGGGGCAGGATGTTTATCATTTTTTTCTCAACTTAATTAAGATAAAGGGCAAAGAGAAATGTAGCCATTGTAACTTTAATTTTAACTTCCTGATCAGGTACAGTAGATGATTTGGCTCACATACAGTAGATATTTACTATAACCAATTATTTACCAAACTCTATGAATTTAATATTTTCCAGAAGGTTTTTCAGCAAATACATGGCATTAATACACACGCTTCAAATACACGCAGAAATTACACAGCAAATAAAGTTATAAAATAAAAATTTTTGGCAAGAAAATCAGACAGAAAGTTTATCAAGTAGATTGCCTTGAAAGAGTGAGGCTGTTTGGCTAGCTAATGTAGGAAATATTACAATAATTTAACTAATGCAAGACCACAACTGACAACATACTATGTACTATGAGAGCAATTTTTCTGGGCTTTGATGTGAAATCATTTTGCTAAATGTGCTGGAAATGTCTTGAGAAAGTTTGATTTGATTTGGATGAAGCTGTTTTTTTCTTCTTCACATTGTACCTGATGACCCTTTACAGACGTAAACAAACAGAAACCTGGATACTAATGCCCTGTAAACAGGGATATGAATAACCGAGTTCTAAATGTTCAACGTAAACATCAATGATGGATGGATAAGGATAAGACTCAAAACCGTACTCGCTCAGTTTATGCAAAAGTGAAACCCTAAACAAAGAAAGAGAAATACAGGGTTGTAGATTACAATACATAAGTAAGTAAAGAAAACTTTGGCACATGGTTCTTAGTGCAGCCATATGTCTTAAAATCCTACATGTCTGGGATGTTTTTGTAATCCCAAAAGTAACTAAATCATATCATTGAGAAGAAAGTCACATACAGTAGCTAAGCTTCTAGTGGCTCCAGAGATTAAGTTCCAGACACAATGGATTCAGATGAGCTTAAACTCTTTACTCCATATTCATTTCCTGTACCTTTTTTCATGTCTCTTTTTACCTCTCTCTCAGTCACTTTGATCCTCCCCCTAGGCTGCCGTGAGAAACTGAGTCATTATGAACCACAGCGATGCTGTTGTGGATGGAAGACCTTTCAAACGGCTGGTTGTATTTTCAACATGTGGTGGGATATAAGCCTACACATCCTTTCAGTCTACTTCCAAATGATGCTCCCTTTCTCTTGAGCTTGCTGTCTTTCTAATACACACACACACATGCATATCTACATATCTACACGCTCGCAGACTCAAACACACAAAACATCTGTTCGCAAAGTTCAAGACAGCGAAAAAGTTCCTTCTGTTCAGACCTCTGCTATTTGTGTGTGTGTGCGTGTGTGTGTGTGTGTGTGTGAGAGATGGAAAGTGGCAATATAATGAATCGCTCCCTCTGTTAAAGTGGTGTTTGACAAATTAAAATGAATGAATGTTGAGACACATGCACACAGATACACACACACACACACACACACACACACACACACACACACACACACACACACACACACACACACACACACACACACACACACACACACACACACACACACACCACAGCATATGGCTGCTTAGGCCAGGTCTATGAGGAGATATACTTTCCATAAGGCCCTGTCCTGACATTGACCACCTGTGACATCTGCACTCTCCGGACCAGTCGACTCCCCGGCAACAAGAAAGTGAAATATTCACTGTCTGCCCTGCCATGCTTCTGCATAGATCACTGCTTTTATTTGATCAATCTGGGCTTCCTGCGTCCCTGATGGAAGAAGAAAGAAGAGTTCTAATTCTTTTCCCCCTGGCTGTTCTCTTTAAGCTGCTGGCTATGAGAATCATTTCACGTCCATCTGCCACAGGCCGCACAGCTAATTAAAAGCAGTAGCTCACTCTTCTCAACCTGGGCTGCAGGTCACTGCTAAAATATATATCAGCAACGGTGGCGAGGTGGCAGCACTGTCCTGAAGTTGGTTTGACTGCTGATGGACAGCAACGTTAAAAGAAGAAGTCCAGAGCCCATGTTAAAATGGGAGGATGAAGAGAAGAAAAAAATGTTGCAGGGGTAAGGAGAGAGGGGTGATAAATTAGGCCACGTCCACAAGTACCAAAACAATCTTTTTTTCCCCCATCTTCCCTGGCATCGTTCCAAGAAAATGAGCGTCCAAACGGATCCATTTGTAAATGACTCAACACCCTAATTCATATACCAGGCCTATAGGTGGCGCTGTTTATGCTACAGAAATTCACCAAAAAAGGAGAAGAAGAGGCGGGGCATGCTTGCGCACTGTATACAAACAGACAGGAGAAGAAGAAGAAACCAAACACAAGCCAACTAGCTATATGCTACCTTTGATGCTACAGTGCCGCGTGGTAGGACGGATGCATGTTTATGTAGGTGTTGTTGTGAGACGTCGTCGCGGGGTAAGAGGTCGAAGGCTAGAGGTCGAGGGGTGTGGCTATGACATCATCGATACGCAAGTATGCTGCTTCGCCGTCCAAACGAAGCCGCGAGGGCGGCGTTTTCGAATCTTTTCACCATGGGACCAGGTTACAAAAAAGTGCGTCTTCAGGCAGTGTGCGTTTACAGGATTCGTTTGGGCGATCAGCCAAAACGATGCAAAACATGTGCGTTTGCACCAAAAAGCGTTTCCGTGTGGATGGCCCCTCAGAGTGATGGCAGATAGACCAGCATGGAGATGGAGGGGGCAGGGAGTGTGAGCTCTATTAGATTAGAGCAGAGTGTGTGTGAGGTGACAGCTTGTAAGTTCTTTGCTGGCCAGTATTTTGAGGGCTGGGGAGATGGGAATGATCATGCACAGACAGGATGTGTGTGTGGACGTGATGGGTAGGGGAAAGCATTGTGTGTGTGTGTGTGTGTGTGTGTGTGTGTGTGTGTGTGTGTGTGTGTGTGTGTGTGTGTGTGTGTGTGTGTGTGTGTGTTGGATATGCAGAGAAGGGTTAGGGGCAGGCACGTGGGCATAAATTAAGAGCGGTGGGAGAGGCAGAAAGACAGACAGCTAGATGGGGCTGGGGACTCTGGGAGTGATGCATATCGGATCAATAAACTTCATAAACAACATCATCAGCTCGGTCACCACGAAGACAGCCAACCGCCAGGCACCATCTGGCCCTGTCTCGCCGGACCGCGGGATCAGCCAGCGTAACCTCGCACACAAACACAAATGCATACACACAGCGTTACACACACTGCTACACAGGCAGAACCATGCAAATATTCAGAGTGCTCGCTTTGACACGCATGGGCGCACATAGAGACGTTTGAGCCAGGTAGACGCAACTGCGATTGTTCTGGAGAGACAGGTGTGTGTGTGTGTGTGTGTGTGTGTGTGTGCGTGCGTGCGTGCGTGCGCGTACGTGTGTGGGCAGTTTATTCAGGAACAGAAGTTTATGGCTTCTGTAACAGTATATCCTGTAGCGTAATGACCATAAAAGAGACAGAGAGGGAGAGACGGAGAGAACAAAGCCATATTAAGATTAATTTAGAGGCAGAAAAGTAGGAGTGAGAGATGGAGCAGTGAGGTGAGAGGGGGAAAGGGAGAGAAAGACATGTCTTGTAGAGACAAGAGGGAAGCTGTGAAGAAAGGTGCAAATTAGTCTTTTCTATGAGGGTTCAAAGGAAGTGTTATGCATGAATCTTCATCACAGTGTGTATGTGGGGTGCAAGCTAATCAGAATGATTCATCTCACAATGCAGAGATAGAAGTTGTTATCCAGATTAAATTAATACTTGAAAATTATGAAGTCAGATTCACTTCTTCTAGTCCTATTACAGTACAGGTGGGTGTGTTCTTTGAAGTGCAGAAACAGACAACAATGGTGGGAAAAAATACTAAAAATATGGGGATGAAATGTTTCCAGATATGTTTTATCTAATAGTATCATTTAAATGACTTCTATATCGCAAAAATGTATTACCATAATAACTAGAAACTGCAAGTGGCAGAGCCAGCTGTCATTTTTATTTTGTTGCCATGGATACAGGTTCTGTTGCGAAAGCCATAAATCTTAGACAAACTCTTAGCCTGGTTGACACCAGACCCTTCTCAGTCGTAACTGAGAGTGGGTCTGGGCAAGGTTCATTCGCAGCTCATTTCCAACGGACGCCACTCAAATGCCTCGGGGCGAAAGTGGATAGTCCTTTAACCAATCAGACCAACGATCCGGGTGACGTAGCAGCGACAGCGGCATCAACTCTTCGGTGGCCGTTGATACCGTCATGTTGAATGTAAACAAAAAGCTGCTCGCTGTAGCTGCGTGTCGCTACAACCTGAGCTAGTGTGGAACTGTGAAAGGTTTAAGCAAGAACACTGATTGTTAGAGATAAATGTCCTTCCTTATTCATTTACCGGTCTGATGTGCAGCTGTGCCATCTGTTTTTCAGAGGTGGGAAGAAAGGTGTCATGTGAAATACTAACTTCTGAATGTGCCTCGGTCTCAGTTTCTCTCTCTGATCCATCCGAGGAGGGGAGCCGTCGTCCTGGCCACTTGGTAGAGTTAATTGAGATGGGCAAATGGTTTGTATCAAATTATTGGAAGTGACATGTCTCCCTCTCTCTGCATAAAATTGGTATATGGTGAAATAAAACGCCTCCTATATTAAGTATAAAGTCTTTGCTGTGTTAAACATCACCTCCCTTTTTATTCCCAGAATGTCACTAACATTGTATTTCATAAAAATGTGTTCATTTCTTATGACTTTAGTGGAAGCAGTCAGGTGTTCAGCAGAAACTGACTGTGTCTGCAGTAAATAGCTGAGGAAAACTATAAATGTAATGGGGTTTCTTGATAATAAAATGCATGGACTGTGCATTTTTGGGGCAGGATGTTTATCTTTTTTTTTCTCAACTTAATTAAGATAAAGGGCAAAGAGAAATGGAGCCAATGTAGCTACGTTAACAGCATATTCTGGCTCCAGCACAGGCCACAGCGTCATCTGTGTCGTAATCATTAGGCCAAACCTCTGCGCTGACTGCACCTGCCAAACTGTGACAGCCAATTGCTCACTGTCAAATCATACTGTGTTTTAAATGCTCTGCTAACCTACCGCTGCAACTGTTACATCAGTGCTTACTCTGCAATCTCTGCAGCCACCCCAGCTTCAACTCAACGTTCATTATCTTCTTTTTATGCTTTTACTATTAGTGGCTTCTGTCATTTTTGAAATGGTTCTGGTTGGGGATCTCCCACAACAGATCTGTAGTGCAAGGCTCCAGACTAACTTTTTGCCTTGGTCGCACTGGTGCACCTAACTTTTTTTATTTAGGTGCACCAGCACAAAATGTAGGTGCACCCAAATTTTTCCTTGCGTCTCCATTAACGCCACAATTTCAAGGTCACCTTTTTATCACACTCCATATACATTCATATATATATTATGTCAATTATTTTAAACAAGAATAAGGAGTTGGTACATTTATTTTGTATTTGAAGCACAATTATACTGTACTCAAAGTCTTATAGCGGGTCCCCCCTTGCTGTCAAATGCCCCTCAGATGGCCAACACCTGTAATTTGGCCTTCTTCCCCTTTGGCCTTGGCTAAACCAGCTTGCCACACTCCCTAGCATCAAAATTCTCAAAGCTGGGCCCCTCCACACTGATTCTTATCACATCTTCCACTAGTCCAGGACTAAAAATCATATTTCTGTATTTTTTGGCTGAATGGCGATACACAATATATATCTCTATCTCTAATTTATATTTTTTACTAAGTGGGCTAAATGTGCAGTTTTAAGTCAAAGCCACTTTTCACATGCTCTTTTATTAAAACAGATGTGATTAAAATAAAATGCAAAGACAGGGTTTCCTTCCCAATTTGAAAATATACAGCTGCAACACATGTAAATTATCTGAAATAAATAGCCTGGGATATATTAAAAAAATATATATCATATATAATATATCTCTGAGAAAGCTCCTTCACTTGTTTTCAATAACAGACCCGGATAGCCCAGTAGCTCATATAGGGAGAGAGGGGGAGTACGATGGACTGAAGCGTACTCACAGAGTGATGGCTGACTCATTATGAACGGGTCCAGCACGGGTCGAATGCGGGTCAGCGGCGTTACACACATCTTATGTAGGCTATGAAATGTCTGTATCGTAACTATGATAATGTGGCCATGGGTCACATCTCTCGCCCAGGTCCAGCAGGCTCCGTCTTACACGCTGTTACTCAACAAACTGAAGTTACCGTAGTTCCATTCAATAACTTCTAATGTGTTTTTCGCTGTGGCAGCCGCAATAATAGAGAGTTACCAGCGGAAACACTGGTACTAATACAGGTTTCCCTCTCATACTTAACAATATACAGCTGTGTTAATAACAAATAAAACCGTAGACAAATGTCAACAGTTTGGACCGGCGGTGCTACGTCTCTCATGTTGCAGGGGAGAGTGTGTGAGTGAATGGGGGGGGGGCTGCGCGGAGGAGAGATCCAAACACAGGCACGGCTTTACAGAAGGAATGGGTCATGAAACGCAACATTAAACCACATCGATATTAACGACATCGCTTCGTTCGTGGAGAGGCAGCGGATGCGAGGACGTTAGGTGCACCGGTGCGACCTAGGAAAAATCTTAGTCGCACCCTTCCAAATTTTGGTCGCATTTGCGCATTTGTGTAACAAACTTTAAAGGAGGTGGTCCTGGCAAACACACATATGTTGTGGTAGTTTGCTCTTGAACATGAATCTACAGGCTCTGGTAAGCTTTCCATCCCCGTCAGGCTTTAATTTCGAGTTGATTAATAAAATATGAATACTAAAATATTTATTGACTTACTCCAGGAAAGACTGTCTGAAAGTGTACATTATTACCCCTATATTTAAATAATTATAGTGGTACTCTTCTCTCAATGACGGCTTTTTACCTCACCTCTGAGTGTTGCTATTTTGCCTCACAACGTTGTCGGCTAACCACGTGTTAAAAAAAGAGAGTTCTTCCCGAGCATCCGAGTCTACAGACTCTGTAGCAGCTCTGCCAGGCTGGACTTGCACTTAAACCAATTCCTGACCACTTGAGAATGCTCAAAAGAATGAGGTTTGTGGAGAAAAAGGCTGTCTGGGCTGCTCTTTATACTCTGCTGTCAATGCCAATTTGATACGGTTAAGTGGCCATTAAATGAATTGACAGGTGCACATAGCATTAGTGTAGAAGACTTTATTTCAGACTTCAGTCAGATAGTTATGTATTCATTTTGTGTTTTTACTTGCTAGTGGTAGTGGTAGTAGCGCTCCTATTTGCGGTGTATGTGTGAGGGAGAGGACACTGTAGTGGTGATGCTCTGACAGTAAAAACTGTCAATACAGGCAGTGCATTAAGCCACAATGAAGCCCCATTAAATTAACAGGAGAGCCATTTGCCATGTCCGTTCAAAAATAAAAAGCATAGTCAAACTTGCTCTGAACTTTAAATGACTTTAAGGGTTACGTTAAAACCATAGAACGTGAGTCCATCCACAAGTGCAAATGTTTTAATTAATGGCACTTTTATTTAATTGAAATGCACTGGAGTTGTCTTTGCCTCTTTTGTGTTTGTTTTGTGATTGTAATTTTTTTCTTTTTTTATATGTAACTAATTTCTTCTGCTAGCTTAGCCAGGTCTCTCTTGAAAAAGAGATTTTATATCTCAATGAGACTAACCTGGTTAAATAAAGGTTAAATAAAAAATAAATAAACAACAAAAAGGTTTAAAAAATAAATAAATAAAACAAAAAAACAACTGCTAATGTAATCTGACTCCACAAAGCTTTCTCACAAAGCACTTTGGAGGTGGTCATTCAAGGAATGCAAAAGTTGCTGTCTGGCCATTTAAAGTGTACAGCAAGGCCACTGACAATTTCATTCAATAGCGCACAGGGGAGCAGTTAGTGTTCCTAATGGGAAGTTAGTTATCTCGCAGTGTGAGAGCAACCTAATAAAATCACTGGTCCATATCTCAACACCTACTTTCACTGATTCAAACAGGTACATATTTAAAATAATTTAAGATATTGCCTCAATCTAAAGTACATTACTCTGAAAAACCTTTGACAACAAACTCACGTGTCCCTGCTTTGCCTGAGTAATAACTAATAATCAATACGCTGTATGAACATTTTCCCAAATAACAACACCGACAGGACAGCTGTAGCAGCTATGGAATGATATGCAAATTACAGGCATTTCAAAAGAAGCCAGACAACAGCATTAAACAAAAAGACTGTGAAATACAGCTTACACAACACACCCAGGGACCCTCACATCTCAGCTGTACAATTAATATGAAAGAACATCTCCCGTGCAGCTAAAATTATTTAATAACCTTGTAGATTAGACAAGAGAAAATGATTTGATTCAATGAAAAATCCATTTTTATCTTCTCTTGATAATGTCCTAAGTCTATTGTACAAATGTCTAATGAAAAGGGTCAGTTATCTAAATGGCGTATTATTCATAACAATTGGTGTGTGCAAGGATTAAAAAGATCAGTTATGCTTCTACGGCATGCTAATTCATATACCACTGAGGGATAAGAACTGTAAAATAAATTTTTTATCTCAAGTGGCATTTTGTTACACACACTTTGCACCATTGTGTCTGCATAAGTCAGACAAAGCGAGAGAGAGACACAGACAGACAATGAAAGAGACACCTACATTTGGTTGTTGGGGATTATCTTGTGTCCGTCTTTGTACCATGTGACTAGGGGTCGGGGGAAGGAGGCGAGGGGAGGCTGGCTGATGACGGCTGCTCGGCCCTGAGTCACCGTCTTTCTCTGCTCCTCAGCGGAGAAGTTCCCTATGACTGGAGGAAGAAAAGAGCTGTGAAGACCATGACTATCGATATCAATACTGCACTAAGTGCAACTTGCACAAACATAGGTTTTACTTACATCTTTATAAAAACTATTTAAGTAGTTGTACATTTTATTCCCAACTTGTATATATGTTCTTTTTTAATATTTGTTCTTGTATTCTATCCCATTTATTATTCATTATTTATTGTATATTATGTGTGCTGTGTGTCTGATATTTTCCTGCTGAGGCACGGAAATTTCCCAATTTAGGATCAAATAAAAGTCTTTCTAATCTAATCTAATCTAATCTAATCTAATCAATGTATCAAATTACATTTATCCAGAAATAATAGTATTGCAAGCAATTAAAATCACTGAAAAAGCAGTATTAAGGCCTGGTCACACCGGAAGGTGGAACAGCAAAATTCATCCGTGTGTCTCCACGAAATATGTGGTTGCAGAAGTTTGGTTTATGTACTGTAGTAACACTACTATAGCGGTCGAGATTACCACCAACACGTTCTCTGCACTTGGACGTTTACTGTCCCCCTCAGCAGCAAATCCACTGATTGCAACAACTCAATTACATTAACTGATTTCACCATTTTAAATGCTGGTGTGACTGGGCCTGTAGTCTTAACATTTTTTATTTGTATTTACTTTTTGGGTAAATGCTTTTCACATATTACAATTCAACTATTAAAGTCCAACTGAAATCAAAGTGCATGTTTATGGAAAAAATTTGACTTTCTGATATATATATATATATATATATATACATACACACATATATGCAAATACCTTTTATTCAGTAATAATAAAATAGTATATACTGCAAAAAGGGATGAATAATTGTGATTTCAGGTGGACTTTATGAGAGAAGCTGCTTGTTTGTGTGGAAAAAGTTGCTGCTGGTTCAGTTTCCCACAAAACCAGTATCCTTATTCAATAAAAAAAGCCCTCCTTTATTAGAGTTATTGAAATGATGTAAAAGACGTATGTACTCACAGGCCACCTGCATCTCTGTACTCCTGTGTATGACTGCTCCCATCCTGTTCCTCACCATACACTGATACAGGCCAGCATCGGTCCTCTTCAGAGACTGGACGGACAACCTGAAGATGGAAAGACACACAGAGAGCATGGCGATGAGGGTGTGTCTTTATCGCTGAGCTGTAAATAAACAAAATAATGGGGCTGCACACATAGACTGTATATTAATGTACAGCGCATGTGTGACCCATTGGTTTGTGGAGATCTGCTATGAGTTGTCGAGTTTGCCGTTACGGGCGCAACCATCCTGGTTGCGGATGTGACGATTTTAGACGAGAGGGAGCAGTGAGGGGAGGAGCCATAGACTGCTGCTTACACTCTACGTTACGTTACACACTTTCACTGGCAATCACATCATAGCCACGCCCTAAACACCCCCTGCTATTATTGCCGTTTTTAAAATCAACAAGACCATAATTCAAAAAATGTACATCATTCTGTATTGCAGAAGACTTAAAACTAGCGAGTGAGACCAACAACTCAATATGAAAATGTTTACTGAGGCTGTCATTCTTTTTAGCGCTGCCTTTTTTATTCAATTCAATTGTTCAATTTGTTCACTAAATGAATGTTGGAAATGGTTTCCTTTCATTTGTTTCAAATTCGACAAGCAATTTGTTGTATTAGCATGAATGCAGAACTGAGTGCACTTTAATATCTGTTTATCGCAAGAAATATGGTTAACGCGATATTCAACAACGTTATCGCATATGACATATTTTCCTCATATCGCGCGCCCCTAATTAAAAAGGAGAAAGGCAGTGTTGGGAGTGAGGTTTGGAGACCAACGAGACAGAAGGGAAAGAAGGTGGAGGTCTGTTTGTCCATATGTAATAACTCTTGTGTAATTCTCTTTCATGACCTTGATCGGAATATGGATTTGGCCTAATGTTGTCAAAGTTCCCAATAAAAGAAGGGAAGGCGGAGTGGTGCATATGTACAGTATGTGTGTGTACTTGTGTGTACGTGTGTATGTGTGTGTGTGTGTGTGTGTGTGCGTGCACACTGTGCTGTGTATGAGAATGTTTTTGACTGTGTGGATGTTTGTTTTTTTACTGAGAGGGGTTGTTAATGGTGTTTTAATGGACTGTGCTTCACTAATGGGAAGCTTGGCATAGGATCTAGGTTGGTGCCATGCTGCACAAACACACAAAAGTGTATACACACATGCACGGACACAGACACACACACACACACGCACATATATTACACACAAAGCAGACAGACACAGTAAAACTGGACATCGCTTTGGGGCTCATTATGAATAGCAGGACAGCCAAGTATTTAACTCCCAGGCTGTCAGTGTATGCTGCCAACACACACAAACCCACACACACACGTACACACTAATACATGCACGTGCACATCAAAGACTCACACACGCAAGTCTACTTGAATCAGGAATAACACATTACACAGCAGCTCTCATCCTGAAAACAGATTTTGAAATTGGACACTGCATCTCTCTCTCTGCCCGTGTTCCATTACGTTTTATTAACTGGCGTGTGCGGTGGGGCTGTCAGTGAATATATACATATACATATATATATATATTATTTTTTTTTGTTTCTCACTAAACACAAACTTCAATGTTGACAGGTCCCAATCAATGAAATAATTTCTCAGTCAATTTATCTGACACAGTCCCAGCGTGTAAAGTCAAACTCCCTGTGTGATTCAAGATAAGAACAATTTCAATCAGGGTTTTTTTTCAATAAGACTCTTCAGCACAAATTGACCAAACGCTCACTGTAGCGTTAATCTGAGCCCTGAAAGGACTAGATGTATTTCTACAATGTGTGATGTGTGAATTCATTGAAACTGAGTGTGAATACAGAGGAGCACATCATTTCACATTACACCTAGTAGTGCTAAATATGTAATAATAATAATAATAATAATAATTTATACTTGTATTAATCCCGCAAGGGAAATAACTTTTATTAATAATAATATATAATGTAATACAAAATGTTAATATAATGTAATACATAAAGGTTAAGTATCCCATGAGTCATTGTCTATTTCCCAAGAAACAATTTTCACCAATGGGTTGTGTTTGAATTAGAAAGCATGTGGAGCAGGTTGCCACATTTTTACCAGCACAATTAGGCAGCATTTAATGAACACAAGGGTCGGCTAGAAAAAGTCAGCCAAAACTGTTACACTTTTACAGTATTCCTAAAAACAAGGCAAACACTCTCTTTTTTTGTAAGTCTAACTTGCCCACTGATTATTTTATTGAAACTCACTATGTGGTGTAGAACAGTGCGATAAAAGGGTAGCTGAACGTTCCATTAATGTAAATCATTTTCACTGTCCAATACATTAAACATAAGCAGAAGAAGTCCTTGAAAATAACATATATAGAGAATATTCTAAAGAAATGGTGTTGAAAAGAGACAAAGTGTGTGATTCTGTCCGGGCCAGAATTATTTTGCAATTATATTGTGGTTAAATTCTTTACAATGTCTCTAACAGTGAAAATAAATGTAAATAATGCAGAGGTTTTTAAATCACGCCTACAATTCCAGATGGTGACACTCTCTCTCTCTCTTACACAGACAGACGCACACTCAGTGCACCCTGCCAATTCAGAATAGCCCTGGCCTCACCAAACTAAACTATCCAGATCGCTGAGAGCAGTCCGCAGGTACACGACGCCTCCTGGCTCGAACAGCGATGTGTATGTGTTCCCAAGATTCCCTCTATTTCTGAATGATGTGAAAAACAATTTTGTTTCACAGCTGCAGTTTTGCTGAGAGGGATTGCTTACCTCTTACCACCCAGCACACAGGGACAGACAGACGAAGAGAAGAAGAAGAAGAAGAAGAAGAAGAAGAAGAAGAAGAAGAAGAAGAAGAAAAAGAAGAGAGGTACAGAGAGAAAAGCAGAGAAAGAAGCTCAGACGTATTGATTGGTTCTCCTCTTCTTTTCCCAGAAAATATACATATTTATGGTGTTAATGTAATTATTAATCTCACTTTGGCTCCACTGTCAATGTCAATGTTCTGACCTTCTGTAAACACATTCCATCACTTATAGGCCCACAGCTCTTATGCTGTTTTTCCAAACCACAGGCATGACTGAAAAACATAGGAGATTGTCAGAAGGAAGGATGGAAACTGATAAAAGAAAGGATGTCGGATTGACAAAGAGGCAGACCTACACTTAAGAGACAACAGAGAGATCCACGACAAAAAAAAAGACACAGACACATAACCAGCCAGCCGGCGATAACTGACCTGTACTGCGGTGTCCAGTCGGTGATGAAGCTGTTGTTGAGAGTCCAGCGGTACTGCAGAGGCCAGCTGCCTCCAGCCAGGCAGGTCAGCACCAGCCTGTTTCCCTCCAACACCACCTGCTGCCCCAGTCCAGCCCCTCGCAGGTAGGGAGCAACCTCTGACTCTGACAGACAGAGACGGAGAAGGCAAAATGCGTTATTTTTGTTATATGAAAAACTCTGTGTTAGCCATGCTTGGACGGTGGAGCAAATTTCATCTGTATTCATCCACCACAAACAATTTAAACAAATGTTCTGTCCTTCACTCAAAGACTGGGTCAACAAAATACACTGCCATACCAAAGTACCTTGATTTCAAAGTTTCATATGGAAATCTGCACATTATGTAATCTACTACTGTTTTCATTCATATGTATTTCCTTCCTACTGCTGCAGCCAAGAACCAGTCCCTCCAGAAAAACGCGATTATGCGATCGCGTAATTCAATGCATAATCAGCCAAAGTCCGCATGAAAGGTGGCTGCATTTTTTTCAAATACGCCGCACTTTGGCCGCATAAATTGCCGATTTCCACGCAAAATATGCGGTGCTTGCATGATTTCATAATCCCCGCATTTTCGTTGCAAAAAAGTCACATATATCTTAGCAGAAAGTTGAAAAAATGTTGCATTTACTTCACACAAGAGCAGCCATTTTGCCCTGTTGCCATGGGAACGTTATGAAGTGACGTAATTACGCGACGTGAACATCATCGAAAAGCAGGGTGTTGGCATACTGTCTATGGGTGTTGGAGGTTGAATTTGACATGTACTTTGAGTCTCTAAAGTTGGTATCCAATAAGAAAGCTATCTTAATATCTGATGTCTACTCAAATTTCTTTGTTTAAGTGCTCCTGCTGTCTATATTTTTAACGATTTTTGAAAGTCTGTCTCTTTTGTATCTTTTATTTCCCTCTGTTTAGACTATTACTTTTATTTTTACTTTAATATTATATTATTTGTATATATTTTTGTATCTTATTTGTTTACTTATTGTAATGACTGAATATCTGTAAACTATTTTTTGAAATTAAGTTTAAAAAAAGCAGGGTGTTGGGGGAATCAATTTTTCTTCTCTTTTTCATTAAACCGCATTTTTTGCAAGTTCCCACATTTTTTGCAAGTTCCCGCAATTTCATCGCATGAAATTGCACAAATATCCTGCATATTCCATCGCATTTTTTAAGAAAACGTGCCGCATAATCAAGGATTTTTGCCCGCAACAATCACAAAAAAACGCCGCGTTTTTCTGGAAGGACTGAAGAACTGTTCACCTTTATAGCTCTCTGCCGAGACTCATCTAACAAGATTTACCAGGACTTTCTCCGGAGATCCCCTACTCCATTAGTGAGGTCTATCATTGCATTCCTCTCCAACTCTCCCTGCAGTCCTACAGACAGGACCTACTTAAATGTAAGGTTTCCTCTGCAAAAATCTCTTGTAAAGTGCCAGAAATTCTACTTTTTGAACTGAGAACATTGATGTAACTATTGTAATATGCTCCCAATGTTAATTATTAAATTGATGGTGATATTAATTATAGATTCTGATGTTTAAAAGACCAGTAATTACAACTGACAGTCAATGGTATGTTATATTTGATGTGAAACAATATCACAGATTATGGCATTACTTATGGCATTACCTTTAAAATATACCTGGCAATAAAGGTGTATCCTTTGGAAAAACAAACATATGGCATACAGTATGATGCATGTCAAAAACACTCATGCCTAATGTTTTGTATGTAGGCCCACACACCAGCAGCATGCATCACCGTGTCGACAAGTCCTATTTCCCAGCATTGATGTGCATCAACGGTCCAGAAAAGCAGCAAATCTATCACATTTACTCCCTGGAAAGACACACCGTAACTTGACTACTTCTTCTGTCTGCACAGAGCGTCTGCTGTGTTGCCGGCAGCAGTTGAATTGTATCAAATACCAGTGTATATTGCACTTTAATCTTTGTATAAAGAGAAAGGTCTGAACTGTGAACTCTAGTTCACAGTCACTTTCAACCAAAAACGTATATCACGGTTCAAAACGTGATATACATTTTTTACCAGCACATATGTTTCATCTTATTTTTCAGATGAAGATACAGTCACACTCACGCTGATCTGTTTTTTGTCCTATTACAGGACATTGTGTATTACCACTTACAGTAAATATACTGTACTGCTAGACGGTCAAGTATCCAAGCATAAAGATTGTACAATGTTGTACAGTACAGTGACTTGCAGTACCGCGTCTTATTCAATTCAATTTTATTTATAGTATCAAATCATAACAGTTATCTCGAGACACTTTACAGATAGAGGGCCCTATCTTGCACTCAGCGCAATTGCCTTTGTACACCGACGCATGTATCATTCCTATTTTGCACCCGACGCACAGCGGACTTTTCCCTCCACAGACGCACGTCGGTAAATTAGGGAATGTATTTGCCTCCCGGGGGCGGTTCAGCGAAAAGAGGAGGCGTGTTCCGGCGCAAACGTTACGTGGTCCTATTTTGCAGTTTCAGAAAACAATTCCGCCACTGACCAGGAAAAACCTGGTCTAAAGTCAGTGGCGCTAGTATAAAGTCAGTAGCGCGTTATTCAGATGCTATTTTAGAGATGAATGCTTGGCCATAATGTAGCGTGTGCACAACGCGCATACACTTCTCTCATCTACAGCAGTTCCCATTTTTGAAAACCATACATAATTACAAAGAAAAATATTACTGAAAATGCTCTTCAGGTGTTTGGATCGGTCAGGAGGCACTTTACAGTACAGTCCTCAAAAAGTCACAGCATTCTTTGTGGCTTGTTGTGTTTTACACATTTCCATGAATCATGGATGTGTTGACGACATAAATGAGGAAATATTAGAGGACTTAAGGAGACGTGATGTTGAACTACGGTGGGATTGGACACTCGGGCGGAATCTGGTCCGGGAGTAATGCGCGATGCGCTCCTGATGGAGCGGGTGGACGGAGATGGAGTGGGGGGGGGAGGAGGTTAGGGGCACAACAGGTGCAGGTGGTGCGTTTGGAGGCCCACGCTGCATGGCTGCAGAATCCTCTCCAGACTTGAGGAGATACAGGCTGCAGCAACATCGCCACCCGGACAAGACGGGCATTTATTACTTTGCCGCATCCCGGACAGCTCCCGCTGGCGTGCACCAGGCAAATCCGCCGTCATACTAGCAATCCGCCACGGAACAAGTGCGCCTGCTCTTAAAGGGAATGTGAGATAACGCTCTGATTGGTTATTTTCACGTTACGCCCAAACCACACCTAGCAACTTCAGACCAACCCATTTAAGATTTGCGTCGGGCGCAAGACTCATTTATCCCGCCGGTAAAATAGCAACAGCGCCCGAGATCCGCCCACAAAGCTACTTGCGTTTTGCATTTCACACTTGCGTTTCAAACTGTTAAAATAGGGCCCAGAGTGGGTCTAGACCACACTCTATAAATTCCAAAACCCCAACAATTACAGTAATTCCCTCAAGAGCAAGCATTAGCAGTGGCTGTTGCGACAGTGGCAAGGAAAAACTCCCTTTTGGAAGAAACCTCGGCAGACCCAGACTCTTGGTAGGCGGTGTCTGATGGGGCCGGTTGGGGGTGTGATGAACAGTGGCAAATAATCACATTAAAGATAATGGAACAGTGACTTTGAAGGTAGTCGTGGAAGTTCATGTCATAGCAGTGCACATCACAACGCACAGTGGACGCAGCAGGACGCGGCCGGGCATTGCAAAAAAAAAAACAAAGGACTCCGGGGAGTAAACTCCCCAGAGCTAGGTTAGTAACAAGCATTTCTGGGACAGGATGCATACAAAAGGAAACAAGTGTAAACAGAGATGAGAGAGCAGCTCAGTGTGTCATAGGAAGGAAGGAACTTCCCCGGTAGTCTAGAATTATAATAGCATAACTAAGAGAGGCAGGTTAGCTTAGAGAGAGTTGCCGGATCGGGCTTGAACTCTCCCCTGCTGGATCGGGCTGTACTGGCCTGCCTCCCTCTACTCTCGCTATATTATTGATTATATGATAAATAAATCTAATGACTACGAAGAGAAGCAGGTGGGCCGGGTTAGGCGGACGCTGCAACTCCTCACTCCTTAACTATAAGTTTTATCAAAGAGGAGGGTTTTCAGTTTACTCTTAAATGTGGTGACGGTGTCTGCCCCCCGAACCCAGACTGGGAGCTGGTTCCACAGGAGCCGAGCCTGATAGCTGAAGGCTCTGGCCCCCAGTCTACTTTTAGAGACTCTAGGAACCACCAGTATCTCTGAGTTCTGGGAGCGCAGTACTCTAGTGGGACAATAAGGTACTAAGAGCTCTTAGGTATGATGGTGCTTGACCATTTAGAGCTTTGTAGGTCAAGTGGAGGATTTTAAATTTGATCCTAGATTCACTGGAAGCCAGTGCAGAGAAGCTAATACAGGAGAAATATGATCTCTTTTCTCAGTTCTCGTCAGAACATGTGCTGCAGCGTTCTGGATCAGCTGGAAAGTCTTAAGGGACTTATTTGAGCAACCTGATAGTAAGGAATTACAGTAGTCTAGTCTGGAAGTAACGAATGCATGGACTAGTTTTTCAGCATCGTTTTGAGATAGGATGTTTCTAATTTTGGCAATGTTACGAAGATGGAAAAAGGCTGTTCTTGAGGTTTGTTTTAAGTGGGCATTGAAGGATTTATCCTGATCAAAAATAACTCCTACATTTTGGACAGCGGTGGTGGGAGCCAGGGCAATACCATCCAGAGTAGCTATGTCTTTAGATAATGAAGTTCGGAGGTGCTTGGGTCCCATCACAATAACTTCAGTTTTGTTTGAGTTTAACATCAGGAAATTGTAGGTCATCCAGGATTTTATATCTTTAATGCACACTTGAAGTTTAGCTAACTGACCACTTTCGTCTGGCTTAATTGACAGATATAATTGGGTGTCGTCTGATTGAGTGTTTCCTAATAATATTGCCTAGAGGAAGCATATATAAGGAAAATAGAATTGGTCCAAGCACTGAGCCTTGAGGAACGCCATGGCTAACTTTAGCCTACTTGGAGGGTTTATCGTTAATATTAACAAATTGGGATCGCTCAGAGAAATAGGACTTAAACCAGCTTAGTGCGATTCCTTTAATGCCAACTAAGTGTTCCAGTCTCTGTAACAGGATGGTATCGTCAATAGTGTCGAATGCAGCACTATAAAACAAGTATGGAGACCTTTGTCAGCAGCAGTTAGAAGGTCGTAATTTTCACCAGTGCCATTTCTGTGCTGCATTCTAAATCCTGACTGAAAGTCTTCAAATAAACTATTCCTATGTAGAAAGTCACATAATTGGTTAGCGACTACCTTATCAAGGATTTTGGAGAGAAAAGGAAGGTTAGATATAGGTCTATAGTTGGCTAAGACTTCAGGATCGAGGGTAGGTTTTTTCAGAATAGGTTTTATCACAGCTAACGCTGTTGAATTGCTGGCCTTGACTTGCAAGGTACATTTGCTGAATGGATGCAGCTGCAGCTGCTGTCGAAAAACAATGCCATTCAGTCTTTAACTCTTGGCTCAGGTGTTCGGACCTGGCTCACCAGCACACAGGCATAGAGGCATCAAGGCTAAAGAGACTGGCCACAGCAACTAGCTGCAGGACCTGTCAGTATGTGTTGAGTCCTGGATCCCCCCAAAAAATCTGGGTGTACGGTGGGGATGGGGGGTGTAGACAAAAAGATGTATTCAACCCATCAACCATTTACACACACATACACACGCACAAGCTAGGTTAGAGGAGGCAGGCTTATCTGCTTGCTACAGTACGTATGGACAGGTCCATAACTCTAAGGCAGAGTTTTACCTTCTCGCTTTCTCTCTCTCCTTTTCCTGTCAACTCAATCTTCTCTCCTCCCTGCCATTTCATCGTTCTCAGTTCTGTCTTTCCTCCTGCCCTCTCACTTCATCCCCGTTTCCTTCCTTATTTCCTGTGGATGTCTCAGGGCCCCCTTTTTCTCCTCTTCTCTCTTTCTCCACTTTCAACTGTTTCACCCTCTCCCTTTCTCTATTTTAGATTGATAGCTGCCTGCTCAGTGCACAAGAGGGAAGTGTTCCATCTAAGATAGATTTATACGGGAGGGAGGGTGTGTGTGTGTGTGTGTGTGTGTGTGTGTGTGTGTGTGTGTGTGTGTATGTGTGTGTTTGAGTATGAGAGAAATGGTGTGTGAGTGCGCATGTGTGCACAAGGATTTATTTGGAATATTCTGTTTCTACAGACGATGGCTGGCCATGCAGACTCCAATGTCATACTGCTGACCAGCACTATAACTCACCGCAGTCTGTGTGTGTGTGTGTGTGTGTGTGTGTGTGTGTGTGTGTGTGTGTGTGTGAGACAGAGAGACAGAGAGAGCAGCAGAGATTCAGCCTTTACAGCTTACCAAATATGACCCTCAATTAGAAAGGCTGGTGCACGAATGTACTCTAGAATGATGTGGATCTGTTGCACCTGCCTCCATCTATTCCACTTATCTACCACTTTCTTCATACCTTGTACAGCTGCACACTGCATCCGACCCCCACTCCACTCCGCTACTTTAAAGAGAGTCCATTAGGAAGTACAGATAGAGAACACCCCATTGGAGAGAAGCAAGGTCAGCTAACAGCCTGTTTCACTCACTGATGTTGTCTGACTCTCTCTCTCTTCCCCCGCTGTCTGTCTCTCTGTCACTCAATGTCAATACGGCCCACTCTCGGTCTACCCTTTTTCTAACCTGTCTGTCTTTCTCACAAGCTGTACCATCCAACCTCCTGTCTGTCTATCAAGACCACTTCCCCTCTCTTTGTTCTTCCCCACAGTCTCTTGTTGCCCCCTCGGTCCATCTCTGTCAAAGTGTGTGGCGGCTCAAGGTCTCCGCTTTTTGTCTTTTCGGGAGAAATGTCGCCTAACAGAGAGATTGGCCTCCAAATGTGACAGGAGAGTCAAGAGGCAGACGTGCATGCAAACACACACTTCTTCCTGCCGCGACAATGTGCGTGTCCCTGCTCCCGGGCCGCTCTCATGAAGCTGCTTAGGCAGATTCTAGGGAGGAATTCAATTTGCCGGGGAGATGAGCGCTGTGATAGAGGGAAGAGGGAGGAGAGCAGGATGAAAGGACAGGAGAAGAAGAGGAGCAGGGTCACTGCTCCAGGGCTGATAGCCCACTACGATCCCGCCCTCCCTCCTCTCCTCTTCGTCTCTCTGCACTTTTACAGTGAGTGGAAATGTGGTGGAAATTAGGCCCTAAATGACTTGTCCTTTACAAATGGGCCAGTAACAATCATTATTTTTACATTGTGCTGCATTTAACATCCCACAATTAATCCTGAATGTTACTGCAACAGCTGCGGTGACGTGAGATTTTCTCTGGCTCGACATGAGGTCAAGGTGCTGCCTAACCGGTAACAGCACGGGTAGATTCATTTTGTGTTGGAAGTTTGAAATTTAGGTGGCCATTTAGGTGTAAATGATTGTAAGAGCACTGACATAAGAGAGTGAGAGTACAGGGATAAAACGAAAGTTGAGCCAGGGGGGTCGTCTGGGTAGCAAGGGACCTCATTCCAACAGTGCCTGCTTAGTTATTGGATATGTGTGTGTGTATTTGCGTGTACGGTATGGGCTTGTATGTGTGTGTCAGCTCAGAATTAGGGTCAATCACTCCAGAGAAATCACTTTATCTTCATAGAGCTGAACACCTACTGTGAGACAGGCCTGGCAGAACTGGCTACAGTCTATGAATACTGATTCACTGATAGTATGTCTGTCTCTCTCTCTCTCTCTCTCTCTCTCTCTCTCTCTCTCACACACACACACACACACACACTCTTTACCATGCCTTTTTGACGCATGAGGTTGAAGGGGAGAAAATAACTAAATCAGACTCTTTTATTACAAGTAAATTCTCTATGAGGGTAAAAGTTGCCTAGATGGGCAGTTTTTTTTTTTTTTTTCATGGTAACAGCAGTCTATTTGATTATGGGGTGCAAATGAGTTCTACTCCTTTTTAATCTAATAAGTCTGCCAGCGCTTGTTTCTACAGGAATTTAAAAACACTTAATTGGACTGACAGTGTGTGAGGCGAGAGGAAGAATTATGAGTTGGGTTTTGGCGTGTTGCTACCAGTCAGAAAAAGAGGGTGGAAAAAGAGGCTAATTAATGGAACAATGTAAAGTGGAGAGGCTGGGAAATGAGATTTCATTTCCCTAATCGAAGAGCTCAAACAAGTCGGGAGAAAGCACATCACGAATGTATCAAGAGTTTTGCACCTACAATGTTTAACAAGCAGATGCTGTTGAGGAATACTCCAATGCTGAGAGAAATTAAGATTACTGCGACCTAAAATGATTGGACATCCCACACATAATGACTATTTTCACCAAAATACACAGATTGCTTTAGTTTTGACATTCAGAAAGAAGCACATATTGCACAATTTGCACGAAAAAGAAAAGTAAACTAAGGAATTGCAAAATGTGGATGAAATGTTGGAATGAGAGTATGGCCAACAAGAACTCTGCGGAGGGAGCTGTAGGTGAGTGAACTTTACAAGAGTGAGGTGAATTTCAGGTGAGCTGTGGCTCTGACCTGAAAACTGATGAACTGGATTAGAATATAATTCCCTCTCATGACACGCTGCACTGTTTTTTTTTTTAACTTCTAAATCATTTCTCTTGCAAAGTGATGTTGACAATCCCGATTCCAGTCGTAAAAATCAAACATGTTAAAATAATGTGTAGCAACTCGATCAAAAGACAAATGATTAGAATAATTTAACACCACTTACTGTATGATTTAATCTCCTGGAAATCAACACCAGCTGGTCCAGACTGGAACAGAATCAGTTTATCTTGGTCTGATCGGTTATAATGCCTGAATCATGACTATAATCGCCTTAACAATCCCTATGTGTTTCCCTGCGTTAAGAAAACACAACTGACAGCAGCAGGCTCCCTCTGTTTCTCTGTCTCTCACACATCCATTACAGAGCTCTAACTGAAGGAATCTACTGACCAGACAAGACCGTTAAGCACAAAAGACCTGCTGTCTTTGATGATGATAATATCAAAGCGGCTGCTCACTAGGCTGCAGCTCACCCACTGATCCCAGCAGGCCTCAGCTATACTGTAAGATGGAGAGTCCACAGGGATCTGAACTTCTCTGGACTAGAATCCAGAGCAAAAAAAAACACAGAAGAAAAGCTTGGAAGAAAGAACAAAATGTTTCCCCTGCTTCATCCACCATCAGATGTAGCAGAATGGTAGGTGTGGCAAACAGGATGCGAGTGGAGATCTTCGATCAGGAGTTTAACTTGTGGCTTTTTAAGTTGGCAGCTGCTTTAATTGAGTACTGAATGTCAGACTCCATATGAGAACAGAGCATCTCTCACTGCAGACCGGATAACAGCCCCCTAACCTCTCTTCCTGCTCAGACAGCCAATCGCGGCTCCCTCCTCCAAACTCCTTCCTTGCCTTGACTGACAGCTGTCTGTGAGGAGGTGACTGTCCACTGACTGATCCTGATGTGCCAGACCAGGAGAGATGTTGCCTCCACCGTCACACATGCGTACACATTAGGACTGCACCATATGAGGAAAATATGCGATACGCGATAACATTGTTGAATATCACGATAACGATATTTAGGGATTGCACCGAATCTAGATTTTTGGGGTTCGGCCGAATACCGATTCCACTGGGTAAGATTCTTTCAGATGTTTCATACGCAAATGTTTAAACAGCGGCAATGTTGTGTCTTGTTTAGGGTAGAGATGCACTGACCGGCGGAATGTGACTGGAATTGGCCGATTTTCACGTGATCGGCCATGACCGGCGACCGGCAGGTCAGTCTGACATATGTAGATTTTACACCAGTCAAATGCACTCGGGCGCCGCATGATTAACATCGCGCAACATCAGCAGCGCAACATTGACGTTCAAACAGACCTGTGTGTGTGTTTTGAGAAATATCTTTATACTGCAAGGCTATATTTATTTTATTTTTATTTGATATTTATATATATATATATATATATATATATATATATTTTATTTATTTTTTTTTTTTTGGGATATTGGATGTGGAAAGAAGGAAATGGTTCTTCCATAACATTGCACTTTAGATGTGTGTGAATTTCCCACACCAGGAATAATTTATATAGTTCTATTTTTTTAGCGATCGATTATCTACTAAAAAATTTTCTATGTTCTATGCAAAATGTAAAATGTTCTGTTAAAGAAAAGATAGACAATAAATATTTGTGTGTGCTGTAAAGTGGTTAGAAAATATGAAATCATAATCGGCTAAAATCGGTATCGGCCGTTCAAACTCAATGAAAAATCGGAAATCGGAATCGGCATCGGCCTAGAAAGTTGTAATCGGTGCATCTCTAGTTTAGGGTAAACACCTTCCCATAATCAATGGCGGCATCATTACGTCGACCAACGTAGCGTTCATAGTGCAAGCGTAGGGTTCGGTTCGGTGGAAAAAGGTTCTAAGGTTCGGCAGAAACCGAACCCCGTCAAAAAGCCCGATATTCGACCGAATCCGAAGCCAAATCCTGGATTGGGTGCATCCCTAACGATATTACATGCAACAATTGCTTGTTGAATTTAAAACAAATAAAAATGAAATCATTTCCAACAATTTTATTGAACAAATTAAACATTGAGTTGAATATAAAAGGCACCACTAAAAAAAGGAATGACGGATTTAAAACTGCAGTTTTCTACTGATAACTTCTTTCAGCCAACACAAAAAAGTGTGTCTTTCGTGATATGTTTATTGCGCCAGTTAATATTGCGATGACGATTAAAAAAACAAAACAATATATTGTGCAGCCCTAACACACACGCAGATACAAGCTGAGGCCAAGAATCTAGGCTTAAATAGAAAGAGTTCAAAGTCAACGTGTTTGACTTTGCTTGTGAGTGTGTTTGCTTCTTTGTGTCAAAGACAGTGATAGGATAATGTGCTCAGAGTTGTTGTAGTTTCTTAAACAACTTCTACAACAGAAGGTTGTTAAGGAGAAACACATTCGGAAAACAGGTTGAGCTAAAACTGCAGCTTTTTCAGTCTGGATTTACAATAATGTTTTGTCATGCTCGATTGAGGTACAGTAACAGGTGAAAGGGGGAAAAAAAGTGCCCAATTAATAACTTATTATATTGACTTTGGCCATTTTCCAATTTGGTCTGTGCTTATTTAGTGACTGACCAGTGTGTAATTCTCTTTGGAGGTTAGCATAAGCAAGATACCAAATCTGTGAATGAGCAGTCGTTTTAAAATGTCAATGTATTGCTTTCTCAGGCCATTTAAAATGTCAGTGTAACTGTGTGTGTGTGTGTGTGTGCGCGTGCATGCGCGTGTGTGTGTGTGTGTGTTGTGTGTACCGGAAATCTAGTTGAAATGTCAATGTTTAATATGTTGTACTTAAATTGAACTGCAATTGATGTGCAATAACTTTTTTTGTGTTTTTTTTTTTTTTTTTTTTTTTTTTTTTTTTTTTTTTTTTTTTTTTTTTTTTTTTTTTTTGTTTTTTTTTTTTTTTGTTTTTTTTGGTTTTTTTTGTTTTTTGGGGGTTTTTGGGGGTGGTTGAGAGTGTGTTGTGGAGAATATGTAGATAGAGAAGAGTGTGGAAGATGGGAAGGGGTGATATGGTAGGTATATGGGTGGGGTAATCAGGTGGAATAGATGTGATCAGTAATTTTAGAGGTGGCTCCACCGCGGGCAACATCTGCGTGGACAACAGAACACACACACACACACACACACACACACACACACACACACACACACACACACAATCAACTGTCAGCTCCTATCTCCTGATGAGCAGACAGGCAGACAGGAGGAGAGAGGAGGTGAATGGGCAAGTAAGGAGGGAGTGAAATGAATACCTCCCGTTGAGATGGCAGCCCCCTCTCTCTCTGAAGAAAGCTGTGTGCACAAGCAACAGTGAAAACACCCTAATACTTTTGAATGACACACACAAACACAGACAGGCAACTGTGCTTTCTTTTTGTGCCCCAGACTCCCCTTGCCTCTGCATCTTTTTTCATTACATCATTAAAAACAGGAGTCTTTTTGCAGGTAGAAAACAAACTTGTGTTTACACACACACACACACACACACACACACACACACACACACACACACACACACACACACACACACACACGACCCAGATCCACACTAATACTGAGAGATTTCACAAACACAAGAGATGTGATAGTGTGACGACATGACTGCAGGGTCGGTCTCACTCAACACATTCATGTATTCACACGCAAACCTATACATACGGAATGAGAAGAGAGAACGTACGTGTGGTTCTTCTAGAGTCTATGGACCTTAGAGAAAGTGAACTACAGTATCCCTTAATCTCCCTCCTTCCTTCTCATTCTCTGTCAGCCAGTGATTTTAATTGTCCCGCTGTTTTATTATCCATATCTCTCCTCATCTCAAAGTTTTCAGCTCCTCTTTCTTTTACTTCCCTGTTTTGCTGAATATTTGTCTGACCGTCCTTTGCAAGTGTTCTCTTTTGTGTGTGCATGTGTCCGGGAACCCTTCACACACACACACACACACACACACACACACACACACACACACACACACACACACACACACACACACACACCTCTGCCTGTACTAGTCATCATCCCCTCTGACAGCTGCCACTGTCCTGACCTTGGGTATTGTGGGCTACGTGGTTTTGAAGTGATTGACGAATCGTATCCTTTCATTCATTATTGAAGGCAGAGATCAAAACCGCGGCACCCAGAATATCACCGTGATAGCCCCGGCAGACCAGACAGAGGTTAAGAGGGAAGGGAGCAGCAGGAGGACGTGGGAGAGGGAGAGGGAGAAGGTGATCTGAGCAAAGAAGTGCAGGTGAGAAGTGAGGGAGGGGCAGGGGGAGGAAAGGGGAAAGGGAGCCGCAAAATTGGACGTATGGAAGTTGGAGCATCCTAAAAAGCAGCCACTTGCACAGAGATCCTGAGGCTCAGTCTGTGCCCAGCCCTCTGCTCCCAAAAAAACGCATCAAAGAGCTAAACATTACATTTAAGGCAGATTACAACTAGAAAAGGTGATCTGATGATGATATCTGTTTATTGATATTTTATATTTGCACTCTTTATGTCTGCTCTCTTTTTTTTTTTTTTACTTTGTACTGTAATTGCTGCACAACAATTTCCCCTGGGCAATAATAACGTTTTATCTTATCTTATCATAAAATGCATGCCCCATCTTAGTCTATATCCACGACGTTCCACTCCCGGGATGGCTCCGCTGCAGCCAGAAAATCTGCCAGATTTCACTCATTTAGGCCAGATAGCCGTTGCCTTGGGCTTCCTTTGTGTTGGCATTTTAAACTCCGGTGGATTTATGAGGACTGTGGTTAACCTTTACTCAGATCTCTGCAGGGTAAATCCAGACAGCTATCTAGACTGTCTGTCCAATCTTTTTTTGTTTCTGTTGCACGACTAAAACAACTTTTAAACGTACACATGTTCCACCAAAACAAGTTCCTCCCGAGCCTATTTTGCAGCGGCACCGCAGCTTTTCTCCGCCCAAGACGATTGTGATTGTTTTAAAGAAAAGCCAATAAACCAGATCACCCTTTCCTCCCATTCCCGAATGCTACGTGGAGTAGCCAGAGACTAGCCCCATCTAAACCTCTGCTTGTCATTCAGACCAAAATGTCACATGAGTCACTGAACACAACACAACACAACATTGAAATCACGATAATTTAACACGATTACTTGTTGACTTCTGTTTAAAAAAAACAAAATAAAATAAATCAACAGTAAAAAACACATACAACTGTGAAATTTGCCTCAATACTTGTCCTATTTAAACTTTATTTTTTCATTCAGAACACAAGAGAAAATAAGAGTTTACTTGCTAAACGTAATGAGCTAAATAATTGTTTTCTCGATTATTCTGTTTTTGTGATCACTGGGAGCCAAAATCATAATCACAATTAAATTTCGATTAATTGCACAGCCCTACGTACAAAGCATCCTGACTACCATCCTGACTTTCACACCTCTTCCTAATTTAATGCATGGGACTCTCACATGAACGCACTGTCCAAATCCAGTGGATAGAAGAATGAAAAACAGGATGAACCAGGATGGACGAGATCATTCGTCATTGACAACACTTACACAGAGAGTGACACTGAAAACGCGCGGTTCTGCCTGTCTGACGTCAACCCAAAAAAGGAAATATATCTGAAGACTGTGGAATCGAGCCCAGAGGGACACACTGACGTCAGTACTAGTGGTGAGTAATTTTGCTCTGCTCATTTATACTGGTGCCAAAAAAAAAAAAAAAAAGCAAAGAACCAGAAGCACGTCTCCAGTGTCCATCCTCGCCATACACTCTGAACTTTGTCCCACAGTCTTCACTCTTTCATCTTCCTTTCCAGCCATTTCTAAAAAAAAATCTGCCTTCATCGGTCTCCACCATCCTCGCCCTGTTTTCACCTCTATCCTCTTCTCATCTCTACCCCTGGAGCATTGATTTCGAGTTGGACTGAAGCATAGCTCTCTATTCAAAAGGAGTGCATGTTATGTCCACTGGCTATGCCATTTACCTGTTAGCTGTGGGGGCGCGAAAAACTTGTTCGCTTCAAGTTTGACTTCTCCTACTTCTACTAACTCATTCACTGTCATTGTCCCTCTGCCCTTTTCCTCCATTTTGTCTAGTTTGTTTTTGTCAGGTATGTGGGAGGCGTTTCAGGGTGTGTGTGTGTGTGTGTGTGTGTGTGTGTGTGTGTGTGTGTGTGTGTCTGGGCTGACGGCGCGCGCGCACGGGCGTGCATGTCGTGCCTATGCCTGACCGTGCATGAGTCCATATGCTCAGTAAACAAAGTATGTGTGTGCAAATGTGGATGTTTACTTCCTCCTTTCCACAGTGACAACATCTGCCACCAACTGCAAGACACACCATGTCTTCTTTGTCGTCGTCCCCCCTTCCCCTCCCTCCCCCCTCCCCCCCTCCCTCCCTCCTCCCTCCCTCCCTCCATTCCCTCCCTCTACAGACAAGGGCAGCTCAGTGACACACCATTTGAAGGGCAGACTCCGTCTTGGTAAACGTTTCTGTTACGGACTCAAATTAATTCAATAACACTGACAAATGTCCTTGCCAAGATACAATATGACTTTCTTTTGAGTGTTTACTCCTTCCATGTTTTTACACATATGCGAGAGCTTATGCACAAATATATAGAAGGTCAGACACATACCTTTCTCAGCACAGATGTTTCCAGTAATAGCAAAAAAAAAGTCAACTGATAATGACTAAGACAGCACAGACAAAGAAGTGTTTGAGGCCTATGTGCTCATTGTTTGGCGAATGATTCATCGTTTAGCGTTGGATTTCTCAGCGTGTCGGACATCTGATGGAGTGTGTATTTTTAGACTTCTTTTAGGTGAAAATGTATGAGATACTTGCAAGGGTGGTTTAAAGCGATGGTTGTTAAAAAAAATATATCTTTAATTATCTGGCAGTCACAAATACTCTGAGGCAAACTTGAGTTGCCCTTGTTTGCAGGTACACTTTTCACAAATTCACCAAAAAAGTCGTTAACAGCAGTAGTTGTCTCTTGTTTAACAAGCAGGGCGGTGGGCGAGGCGGTCATTACTTTCTCTTCATCAAGGATGATGCATGAGTGAATTTCTTTTAACAGCAGGCATACCACATGCTTCTGGCTTCCTGCAGTTTTCTACTGATATCTAGAAAATGGCAGGCCATTGCACTAATATTCACCAAAATACTGAGCCACACAAGACTGCACGAGTAAATTCCAGTGGGGAATATGAGCCTTTCAGGGGTAACTGAACAGACTCTTGGCCTGGGCTCAAGAGAAAAACAAAAAGCTACATTTCAAAAATGTCCACTCACAGTCAGACAAGAAAACAGGCATCGGCACATAATGCAAAGAGACAGGACAACTCATTCAAACTCTGTATAACCTGCGTTCATGTCAGGGTAGATACTGAAACACACTTTGAATCTGTGCCTGTGTGTGTATATGACTTAGTGATTCACTGGACTAAAATAACACAGAAGAAAGATGATTACACAATGACTTGTTTTCTTGTCTATTTCCAAATCTTGTTAGAATTCTCCTCAATTTTTGGACAATTTATTATAATTCTATGAGATTGGGAAAGAGCATCACCAAAAGTGGGAAGGAAGAAGGGAAATGCACTGATTAGGCCTGGGCGATATGGAGAAAATCAAATATCACGATAATTTTGACCAAATACCTCGATATCGATACCGCAACGATATTGTAGTGTTGACTATTGGTGCTTTCACAAAATATTTACACAATGAGAGTTTAGATAAATAATCATCAGTAATGTGGATATAATGACTAAGTGGGAAAAGGCAAATAATAGAACAGCTAGAACAGTCTGGTAAGTTCAGAACAGTACATCACTTTACTGTAATGCAGCCTTTAAAACCAGGAAAGAACACTTATGTCACATCACGTATTATGATATCCAAACTCTAAGACGATATCTAGTCTCATATCACGATATCGATATAATATCGATATATTGCCCAGCTCTAGCACTGATTCATTATACTTCTTTCTTGTGTTTGAATGGGTTACAATAAAACATTCTTCCACACGTGTCTGTGTTAAACATCTTTTTAAACAGGATGACCGTGGATATGCACACATACAGTATACAGGTGTCTCTGATAAATACACACACGACATCACAAAGGATGCGGTTGCCCCGGGAAATGGTCATAAGAGAGAAAGCTGTAGTTGGGAGCAGAGAGCAAAGAGAGCTTTTTTTTTTTAACAATTACAAAAGCTTTCCCCGTGGAGAACTCGCTCTCAAGCACATTATGGGTGAGGGATAAGAAAGGGAGAAAGAGAGAGATGTTTGAAAACTTCAAAGCTAGTCAGGAATTCAAAGTTCAGTTTCATCTCCTTGACTCCTCTTGCCATTTGTAAGTCAATGTGGGGATGTGTGTGTGTGTGTGTGTGTGTGTGTGTGTGTGTGTGTGCATATATATATATTCATGCGAGTGTGCGGAAAGAGCAAAGCTATGTTGTAGATCACGCAAAAATCTGGCAGCCCATATACGAGCTTGTGGATTTAAAATATGCAAGTGAGATACTAAAGAAAGACCATTTAGAAACAGAGTAGTCCTGGTATTTCTTGTCCTTTATAGTCCGGCTCAGTTCAACTACAAATGAAAACAAGACGAGTGATTTCAGGTGAGTACATACACCATCTCTGTCCTCACTTACTCTCTTTCCTTCTCACTTTATTAAATGCCCTCTCACTTCAATTCTCTCCTCCTCCTCCTCCTCCTCCTCCTGCTCTTCGAGCTCACACCCTCCCTCTTCTCTTTGCTTCTTCACCTAAGTATGCTGCCCCATCATCCCCAGCTCACCCTGTACCTCTCCTCTGTCTCATTCTTTCTCTCTCATGCTGTCATTTAGCTTTGCGGGCCGATGATTAAGCGTTCCATCATGCCTTCTCCCCACGCGGTCGGCCCTTTTTTCATTCACTCCTTCATTTCAATCTCTCCTGATTTCTTTCCTTTTATTATACATGCCTTTATGGTCATGATGACAAAAGGTGTGCGTTGAGAAATACCGAACATGCGCAGCACACGTGCAGAAATATCAACAAGTGCGCACGGTACCTTGCTAGAAAATGTTTAACACTGAGACACATCCGCAGACCCGGCTAATCTATCTTCTGTTTCAGCTGTACAAAACAAATTGGTGCGGGTCAAGACCTGCTTTTCCTTTAGTCTGTTGATGAGATAAACAAGCGTTCTGTCTCCCTCGCCCGCTCTCTCCCTCTCCTGGTAACGTCACATGCCTGTATTAAAGGTGACACTCTCGTTAATCCACATTCAGTCAGCCACTGCATCTCCTGAACGCACCCCACACCAATCCAGGTATACGGACCGGAGCCAGGGGAGCTCATGAATAGCTAATGGGAAAGACACAACAACGCTCTGATTCACAGAAAATGGCCTAAACACCATCAGCTTCACTATTGGCTGCCGGTAGGGAGAGACAGGGGCGAGATTGATCGAACATAAAGGGTGAGAGAGTAAAGCGATATGTGTCTGGGAGAGAGAGTAATTGAGTGTGTGAGAGTGTGTGTGTGTGTGTGTGTGTGTGTGTGTGTGTGTGTGTGTGTGTGTGTGTGTGTGTGTGTGTGTGTGTGTGTGTGTGTGTGTAAAAGAGAAGCAAAGTGTGGGAGTGTAGGCACAAGAAGAGAAATGGAACATATTATATGAAGTTATTGGAAAGCAAAAGAAAAAAGTAATTTCATATGCAGCCCATCTGCCAGTCTGTCTGAAAGGCTTATCTGCACGCATGATTAACAAACCTGATAAACCAACACATACAACATTACTCTCTTTCAGGTCACAAGCAACGCAAGCACACTGCACACGATGGTGTTTTGGGCAAAGGTGGCTCGGAGGGGCTTAAAGCTTTTGTGGCCCTAACAAAGAGGAAACCAAGATGTGTGAGTTCAACCTAACCTGGATGTAGTGTTGGAAGAAACTAGTCCGATCTTTTACTTGATTAAAAGCAGCCACACTGTAGGAATAAACTGTTGCAAGTAAAAGTCCTTTTTTCAAAATCGTACTCAAAGGTCCAATGTGTAGGAATTTCTCCCATCTAGCGTTGAGATCATATATCGCAATCAACTCTCCCGCGCCACGCAGTTCAAAGTACGTATTACAGCTACGGTAGCCTTCACGCTTTTTTTCTGATGACGCCGGTCTCTTGCTCTTTTCAATATCCTTTTTCTGGGCGAAGAAGAAGACTCCTGTAACTGAAATGTTGATTTTGAATACGTGTGGTCCTCCATGTTTCCTTCTTCAAACTTGCCGGGGCCGGGAAGCAACGATACCGTTAGCAGCATTAGGCTATAGCAGCACCTGTGAGTTTATCATGTGTCGGCGAAAATGTCCTGTTATGTCCCTTACCGGCTAACGTATTTCAAGATGGCGCATGAATATGGAGCGTCTACCCCAGTTCATGCGAATGCAAAATGTAAAATTTCAAGCCAAAAGGAATATTTGGAATTGATGATGGTGGTAAATATTCATGAAAAAGGACACGTTTGTGAACGGGCAACACAGATTTTGATAATGAACAACTAAACACGTTACACACTGGACCTTTAAGTTGAAGTACAGAAGTATTAACTTCAAATATACTTAAAGTACCAAAAGTGAAAGTACTCATTATGCAGAATGTTCCATTATACATGATACTGTATCACTGCGTTGTAATATACTAATGCATTAATGTGTACGTCACTTTAATGTTGCAGCTGGTAAAGGGAGCTAATTTCAACTACCGGTACTTTACGTTTTTACGGTGAGCTTGATCATAATATGATCGTATCATATTCTATTTCAATTTTGTTTGAATAATCTTAATCTGCAAAGTCACTAGTACAGTAACTAAAGCTGTCAGATAAAAGTACAACATTGGCTTCCAAATTGTTGAGAAATAGAACTACAGTATAAAATAGCATCAAATGGAAATACCACCCAAAAAATACCCTTTAAATTGTACTTAAGTACAGTACTTGAGTAACTTGTATTTAGTTACATTCCACCACTGCCTTGATCATGATGTTTAACATAATATAGTCTATCTTCGCCTTCACCCTTTCTCTCCAGAGTATTCCACAGGAGACCTTGTGGTAGGAGTAAAACATGTCCAGAACATTTGAATATCTTGGTATTTAGCATATACACCCCTGGCTCTGGCACAGGCTTACAAGCTATGCATAGCTGGAAAAAAGAGGGTTTCTCTTGTGATTTGAAAAGAGGAGTCAATGAGTGTTTACAAAATTTTTTTTAAAAAAAGTACCTCCACCAGCTAGCTATGACAGCCGAAACTCAGATATATAAAGGAAACAACATCTCAGAGCGACACTCATTTTGTTAAACGGTGGTGGGGTAAAAAAAAAAAAAAAAAGGAAAAGTTTTTTTTTTTTTTTTTTTTTTTAAAGGGGGTGTAACAGAATCACATAAACGTGTTTGGACACGCTTTCCCATTCAAGAGAGCAAAGCACACAGGCACACAGGCAAAGCACACAGGCACAATGACAGCACAAATGCTGCAACAACTGCTATCGTTACTGGGGGCCTCTTTGCATACAAACTCCAAATATCACTTTGATAAAGTCTCGGTCTAATTAATCAAGCTAATCAGTGGGGGTGTGGGGGGTGTGGGGGGGGGGTGGCAGCTAGTCCTCCTTACTCTGCAGTCTCTCTCCCTGGCTGGGGCTCTGCAGCAGTTTCCTCACTGTGGAGAGCGACTATTGGCTCACAATGTTGTTTTTTTGCATATTAAAACCTAACACCTAGAGCAAAACTGTGAACACTGTAAATGTCAAGCAAAATGCTTCATCCCCCCCCATCCATAATATGAGTTAACTACTTTAAACTTCACATTTGTACAGGCTTTAAGTGAAAGTCCAACTTTTGAAGAGAAATCATACAAAAAGGTAACTGCCCAAGTTCACACAAAATTCACAGAAATGATGCTAGACTGGCCTTGTACAAAATTTAAATATTTGCTATTTGAGCTAAAGCACATCAGCAAGGCAAATATTAAAATATTTATTTTTAATATAACAGTTGTGATCTTCCAGAAAGTCTAAACAAGGTGTCCTTGGGCAAAAACCCTGAAAATGTATGTATGCAGCTTATTTCATCAGCATGGCATGCCGTGTGCTGATGAAATATATTATAACTCAAGACACTTCACTGCACATAATGTACAAACACCTTCTGAATATTTATCACTTGTTTTTAGACGTTGTCTAACGAGCATTATAATTTATTATTAAAGCTACGTGACACCTCAAGTACAAAATAAACCAAAAACTTCTCAGGTACTCATGGTACAAGTAAATCCATACCTCAATTCGTTACCATCTCTGCTAAGTCATGTGAAATGCAGCATGCTATTCCATTATCCCGTCATGCAAAGATCCTAAAGTGCATACCTTTAAACAATCTTAAATAAACCCTTCAAAAATCCTTCTCTTCAGGTAGACTACTCTTTAGTGATGGGTCATAAAACATGGGTCACAACTGTCCTAAACTCTTCAAAATCTGCTGGTTTAACAATGTTTCCACAATTCACTGTACACGATCTTATATCGTCATATTGACGTAACGGATTGTAATTTTGGATTGTGATGGACAGCAGAGTTTCACTTTTAATCTAATGTATATGTATTCACTAGAGGATGTAAAAGCAAATAATGATAAATTACTTGTGATATAAAGTAAAAGGGCCAAATCCTGATATAACCCTGGCTTGTGTTACTACCTTTTATGCCTGATAAAAGCTTATAAAATGTATTGAACTGCCCATGGCTGCAACTTTCTTTCACAGAGGTCAAAATCGTCTGAGAAAGGCTTATACACACATACGCTACTTTGAGATGTGAAAAACAGACATTCATGGCCAAGTCATGCAATTCTATCTTCCCTGGGAAAAAAGAAAACCCAACAACACTGGCTGTGGAGTCACAGAGCAGAAGGAGTCTCACACAGAGCCTCTGCACTGCTAAAACTTTTAACAAACCATCTCTCCTGGGATCTTTTCAGCAGGCGGTGGCATATACAGCAGGAATGTCGCAATCACTCTAGTGCTGTGTGGGTGCTAAAGGCATAGCTTTGGTGACAGGGACAACATTTTCATTTCGCACAAGAGGCAGACAAATTCAGCACCTCCCAAAACGATTTCTTTTCCTTAGCGAGATTCACAAAATGTCAACTCACTATTCGTTCACACACGGGGTACGTCAAAGAGAGACGAAGGTTGTTGTTTTTGCAGTAGGTTGGAGGGTGTGTAGCTTACATTTAGCACTTACATTCAGAACCCCATTTACACCTGGTGTTAACATGCAATCTATTACTGCATATCTGATCTGGATAAGGCAAAAGGGCACGTTAATGCAAGGTGTAAATGCATGCAATCGGGTCCGCGATCGGGTTGCTAACCTGTGGGTGTTCTGGTGTGCGCTGAACGGATCCCAACCAGGTCTAGTGTGAATGCAGTCTGTAAGCTACAAAGACTACACAAAGACACTACAGAAAAATAAGTAGAGCCCATACAGCAGCGCCGCTTCCTTCGACCTGAGAGCGTCATGTTTGTTGACAAGTCCGCAAGCTCCATCTACATACAAGAATCCATAATTGAGATAACAAGCAGCTACCAATGATTTCCATTTTCTTAGGTAAAATTTGATGCCTTCAAATCTCTTTTGTTGTCTTAAAAACAGACCAAACAAACTATATTCCATTTCCTATCAGAGAAGTCAAAGAGAAGCAGTAACAACAGGAACTAGAGAATTTCTCGCACGTTAACCAATATGGGATTAACAGTCGAAAGACTCGCTCGAGTGTAAACAAATTGTAAAAGAAGTTGATAAATGATGTGGAATAATATTCTTCTGTCTGACAAATCAACTATAAAAACCAAGCTAAGCAAAAGAGAAGCACTTTTCGCCATCATCATGCAGCTGTAGGTAGGACCTGTGTGGCCACCGCGGCAGAAGAAGGCCAACTCTTCTCTGACCTACACACAGCAGCTCCCTGAGCAGCAATAGCCCATGGCCGCCCCTCGGGACAGCACAGAAGAGACGGGTAATAAGCTGCAATCTTACTGTGAAAGTTGGAGTGCAGGCATGACAGAGATAGATGGAACAGTAGAAATACATCTCACAAACACATTTAACCACTCAAACAAACACAAACACCACACCGGTGCACGCACACACAAGCACAGTGAGGATGTATCGCTGAGTGCAGCCTAATTGGAACATTCATTATTGTTACACTGACTTACAGCATTGTCCCTGATACTATTGGTCACTGAAATATGTTTTAGGGTGTATACACACCTGTGTGTGTGTGTGTGTGTGTGTGTGTGTGTGTGTGTGTGTGTGTGTGTGTGTGTGTGTGTGTGTGTGTGTGTGTGTGTGTGTGTGTGTGTGTGTGTGTGTATTTTGAGGCACATCTTTATGGCCAAACCTCAATCACTAAACAGCTACTTCTCAGCTCCTTTGATCTGACTCCTGACTTTGACCTTTTCGACTGCTTTCAATCAGGCCTTCACAGTCCTGACTGCCTGACAGACACAGACACTTATCAGAGACTTTCTGTCTCACACACACGACACACACGACACACACACACACACACATACATAGTGACAGGTCCTGTCTCCAGTTGACAGGGTTTTATATCAGCAAAGACATCAATCCGCCCACAACCACCCTCCTTCCCCCCTGACCCTACGACCACGCCATGATGAGAGATGGGACAATCTGCTCTGTGACAGCTCCACTCATACAATGACACACACACACACACACACACACACACACACACACACACACACACACACCCCAAAGACATACTCATTGTCTGAACACAAAATGATAGAGGGTGGCTCCATTTAATGTATGCCTGCATTGTGAGTGCATGTGTGGATATCATAAGAAAACACGGCTGCACTTGAGTGTGTGTGTGTGTGTGTGTGTGTGTGTGTGTGTGTGTGTGTGTGTGTGTGTGTGGCAGCCTTTTAACTGAAGGCTTTGTAAAACTCTTGTTCATCATAACTGTGATGCTCTAGCCCGAGGGCTTAGACGCATAAAGCAATTTTCTTCTCGTTACACCAGGCGTATATTAACCTCCAAAAACCGTCAAACACACAAACACTGACTCAGACTCAGACACACACACACACACACAGACACACACACAGACACACACACACAGCTTTCTTGCCATTTATCTGTCATGTCAAGTACATCAGCACGGACTATTCTCTTGAGTAGGTTCTTTATCATGCGCCTGTGTACTCCCATATCAGCTTGATAGTCTACTAAGTAAGATCTGTCTCTCACGGTAGGCTTTGTGAAGGGTGTTTCTAAACAGTTAGTGAATGCAAAGTCAGACAGACTCCAGAGGCCGTAAGAGGCAGCGTTAACCCACCTCTCTCACTACTTTGCTTTATTAAATTCTCAAATTATAACATAAACAAACAAATAAATAACCAAAAAATGGATGGATGGTGTAATAACTCGTACTATAATGGCAGCACAGCATACAGCACTAATACCTTTAATACAAGAGTCATGTTATGTCACTAATGAGAGGTTCATTCCTGACGAAAGAAAAAGAAAAAGTAGCTAACAAAACAATCTTACCACCAGGCCGTTCTGGAGCTTTCAACCGTATCACACTATCTTCCTCAGCAGGTGGAGTTAGCCACTTGTCAACAGTGACCAGAACATTTTATTTTGAAATGAAGATTTGAAGCAAAGGGAACCCTTCCTGTGACAAGCGAGATTGATTCAACTCAGTTCACGGCATCTGTAATAGCAGTTCAGCTCTGCAATGAGGTCTCCCCCCTTTTTTATCAGTCCCCGCACTCGTTGTATTCATCCATCCCCAAGGAACTATGAAGGAGTGATTATCTACTCCCAGCTAACGTAGACAGTTTAGTTTTCCACAATACCCGCTTATTCCTCTTCCTCTCACTGTGTTTTTCCTAAACTCCCTCTTGCATCTAATGTTTGCATGTCTAACCTTTCCTTCTTGTTTTCCTCTTTCAATATGTTTCCCCATCTTTCTCCAACAACATCACCCTCCCACCCTTTACCAATATCTCGTCCACAATCTTCTTCCTGTCCATCTTATGGCTTTTCATTTACTGTAGATGGACCGTGTAATCTATGCCTACATCTAATGAGCAGCGAAAAATAAACATGCATGATGGAATGGAGAGGTCACTATAAGGAATGCAGTGTGAAGAGGGTTAACACAAGAATAAAGGGGGGGGTGTGGCCGGGTTGGCTCAGTGGGTACATATATTTTGAGGTTTATGCCTCGATGCAGAGGTCCAGTGTTCGAGTCCGACCTGTGACGATTTCCTGCATGTCTTCCCCCTCTCTCTCCCCGCTTTCTCACCTAGCTGTCCTGTCAAAATAAAGGCCAAAAAACTATCTTTAAAAAAGAATAAAGGGGAGCGCAGGAATGGAGGGAGAGTTGTCAAAGTCAGAAATAGTGAGAAGCAATACAAGAGCTGACTTGCAGGTTGAGTTTCTTACCCAATTTATACTTAAAGTTTCCTGGAAATTATTCTTTTCGCCATATTTCATAATGGTGAATGTTTGTGTTTGTTGAGGTTGCACAAACGCCAGCCTCACAGGACATCAAGTCCACAGTTTTCCTAACAAGAAAAAAGGTACAGCGCTAGGTTTCGTGCCTGGGTGCGTTTTGCACAGATATAAACATATACATAATAATGAAGAATTACTCAGGGGGGAAAGTGAGAAAAGAAAAGAGTATGGTGAGCAGCCACAAGGGAAAATAGAGAGTGGGAGAGGTAAAAGACTGGACCACAATTGGACAGCCACTCGGCAGGTTTCCACAATAATGCAACCACATTCCTTAAATAAAGAAACAAGATGCATTGTGGGAGCCAGCAGGACAACTTTTAATTAGAGGTCATCTATGTGTGAGTACATCTACCTTTGCATGCTACAGCTGTGTGTGTGTGTGTGTGTGTGTGTGTGTGTGTGTGTGTGTGTGTGTGTGTGTGTGTGTGTGTGTGTGTGTGTGTGTGTGTGTGTGTGTGTGTGTGTGTGTGTGCTTCTGTCATCAGAATAGATCTGACTGGTCTGTATGGGGCTGCATGTGCATGAAGAAAAAAGAAAAAGAGAAATAAGATAAAGAGAGAAAGACGAAGAAAGATAGATAGATATAGATGTGGGATTAAAAATTCATGATTATGTTATGTTTCATGGTTGCTCAGTCTAGTATTTATGTAACCATTTAAGCCAAATATCAAGGGGAAATTATTTTCTTTTGCTGGTTTAAGCCTCTCAAATGTAATGATTCACTGCTCTTCTCTGTTTTATAGCGTCAATGAAATATCTTCACCTTTGGGTGAAAATGGGCATTTTACACATTATCTTGTGTGGTAAATTGATAGAAATTGTTCAGTTTTTGCCGACATTTTAAAGACGAGTGATACATTCTTTAATCAAAAAAGAACTACAAATTAATCCATAATGAAAACAAGGGTATATGGCCATACTAGCTGCTCTGTAAGGCTGTACTTAGGCGCAGCGGAGCTTTGAGATAAATGCTAATGTCAGCATGCTTTGCAGGTTACAATTCCTCCTGAGGGGTACATGAATGTCTGTACCAAATTTCATGGAAATCCATCCGATTGTTGTTGACACATTTCACTTAAAACCAAACATGTCAACTTCCTGGCGGTACTAAAGAAAAAGTCAGAGGATCACCAAAGTCAGTTGGATTCATCCTCTGGGGACCGTTAATGTCTGTACAAAATATCATGGCAACCCAATAGTTGTTGAGATCTTCTAATCTGGCTGAAAGTAGTGCGCCGACAGACCGACTTTGCCATCCCTAAAGCCACACTGCCCTAGATGTGTGAGTTACAAAAAAAAGAAGGACAGAATAAAAGATAGTTTTCAGTAATATTTGTTCAGGCAAGAGACAAGATGAGACAAATTGAGCAAGAAAAAAATAACAGGAAAAGACACAAAGACACAAAATACGCATTATGTATTACTACATGAATAAGTCAGGATGTTATTTCAGGCTACCAGTGGCTCTGCCTCTGGCTCTCTGCCTCTTACATGCAGGAAACAGGAAATGACCTTATAATTGTCAGTGACTCCCTTAGCTCATGTAACACCTGGTGCGACCTTCTCTTACAGCCCCACAAATACTAAATCCCCACCATGTTGTTCCAGCCAGCCAACCATGTGATGTCAGTTACAGGACACGCCTTGAAGATCAACACCAGCACCCTCCGTGGTCAAACACTGGAGGTTTTGATTCAGGAAACACTGTGACCTTTCCCTCCCCTACTGTACCTCCCAATCCTCTCCTCCTCCTCTCTCCTCCGCTGATCCATTCATCACACGGACAGGCAGTGTGTTTTAACGTGTGCTCAGTGTCACTAGATCAGCCTATTTGAGTGGAGGAGGAGGCCGATAAAGAAAGGCGGAGGAGAAGGGGAATAAGAGACGAGAGAGAGACGATACAGGGAGGTGTGATGAGAGGTCAGACTGCAACAGAGATAAACTTCAAATGACGACTCGTATATTAATACTTAATACGTACTATCCTATCTTATCCATTGGTTTGTCTGGTGTCAGTTTAAATCAATGCCCTTTTTCATTTCGCTAATTCCATTTCTTTCTCTCTCTCTCTCTCTCTCTCTCTTTTTTTTTTTTTACAAGACGTCATATGTTCAGATATTGTGAGATTGCTTTTGTCAATCTATGGAGACCGACTTTTACAGTAAGCAAATTATCTTTTCATCTCAGCCTTGAGATGAAGTCTGAACTACAAATACTTTTATGCATTTGTGTGTGCATGTGTCTGTAACCGGCCGCGCATACAGTACTCTCATTCAAGGAAAATTTAATTTCCACCTAGTCCTATGTGACTCATTCAACCCTGCACCCAGTGCCTTCCCTCTGCCATTTTGTGTGGGGTGTGTGTTTGTGTGCAAGGATTCCAATTTGCTGTGAAATCTGACAGCCTCTCTCTAATTCCCACAGAAGGCTTGTAGTGGGTAGGAGGGAATTACTACTGTTACATACCCGCCAAGCTGATTATCTATCGACTGGCCTAAACACTCTGGCAAAGCCACACTATTCCTGTGTGCTGTGTTGTGTGTATCCCTGGGTGTGTGTGTGTTTCTGTGTGTGTGTGTGTGTGTGTGTGTGCGCGCACCCGCGCATTTGTTGTGTATGTATAGGCACGCCTGCATGAGACAGAGTTATCGGTGACAATCTAATTCTCCCTGTCTTACTATCCTTATCTTTGTTTCTTTTAGACATAAACACACACACACACACACACACGAACACGCACGCACGCACGCACGCACGCACGCACGCACGCACGCACGCACACACACACACACACACACACACACACACACTTATCACCCACCCAGACCGTACCTGGTGGTTTTATTAGGACTGATTGGCCCGGCCGCACCACAGCCACAGCAATCAATACAATGACGGGAGGATGACATCACAGTATGAGATGAACCCGGGTTAAACACTTATCGTTCTAATCAGCTGCTTAACTGACACTAATGACCTCATCACTAATAGTCAAGGCTGCTGAGTAATAGTTCCAGCCCCTTAAAGCACAAAACTAGATATAGAAAAAATAATAGCACACGTGGGTCACTTTTATATCAAATCATTTTACCAAGCTCTAATAGATAATCTTTCAAAATTTGTTTCTATTCAACAGTTCTCTCCGCATGAATACCTGATTGTCAGCTTGTAAAATTAGGATATGAAGAAGGTGCACTACAGGTCCAGAAGGGAAAATGGCTTTCATCTGAAGAGAAAATGGATTTCAGATTTCAGCGGTGAGACATGTAACAATGTTAAAAACAAGTGTGGTAGAGTTACGTAAAGGTACATACGGTATGCATGTCGTGATCATAAATTCATCACAATTCATGAGTTAATCTTTCTTCTACAGTATCATATTTACTTTGGTTCATTACAGTTTTTTTCGATTGCTAAACGACAGTAGGCACAACTGGAGTCACATGTGCAAAACGCTAACGCCAGTCTCCACAGCAGCGGTTCATGTGGACCATTTTTTGTTTTTCATCGCTTGAACACAGTTTTCAAAACTCTAAACACTTATCCCATGACTTTAACCACAACGTGCACAACACTGTAGATTTACAGCACTTTGTTCAGATGCTAACACACTGCTGTCAAAACTGTAAACCACACATTCAAAACAGAATAGATTTCAGTCTGGTGCCTATCAAACACTGCTGATTGCAATTTTAGCTGAAAGCCTAAGCAGGTGTCTTGTTTTAGACTAGTTGGTGAACATATACAGTATTTATATAGAGAAAGATCAGAAAGCCTTTTTTTGTATACAAACACCAAATAAGAATGAAACAATTATACACTGTACTGTTTGAGAGAAACAGGTAAAAGAGCAAAGATACCAATATGTCCAGGTAAGATGTCTGAGGTTATATACACAGCTATAAAAAAAGTGAAAAACACAATATCTTTACAATAGTAAAACTGCATTCTTACTGTTTTTCAGAAAGTAATGGAGGTGAAAGCAATAGAAACACCACATTCATTTGTATTTAGAGATGATGAAGACATCCAATGTGATGAAGAAAACTTGCCACATGATGCTGGAGAGAGGCAGGATTAGTCACACTATTCTTTGGTACTGTTACGTATGTACGTATGTTTCCCCAGTAATTCCATAAATTACTAGAGACAAAATACTTTATTGAAGAAAACTGCTGATTTTCATTCCTTCTTGTTTACCTTATGTAAAAATTGGTATGTTATACAATCTATATTTTTTCCTTAAATAAACTGTTGAGTAGTGTCAAGTCACTCAAATTGTTCAAACTGTAAAGATGAGAAAGTTTGTAATCTCTGTATTGGTGTGTGACACTAGTGTTTTTACCCTCAGTGTGTTCTGAGTGACAGTGTGTGTTATCTCAGTGAGGATTGTGCATAGTGTTTGGCTGCACTGAGCCTGTTTTGAGACGTGTGTTAAGAGTTGTGTTGCTTTGAATGAGTTTTGCAGGTGATGTGAACGGTTTAGCTCAGGTGACTGGTGGTAGTGCAGACTGTAGTTAGAGTTTTGCACACGTGACTCCAGTTGTGCCCACTGTCGTTTAGCAATCGGAAAAAACTGTAAGTCCCATTCAGACCAAAGATCTGTGACGTTGACGCTGAACTGGCCCGTCTCAGTTCGACTCAGGCCAGCTGATGGCGTCGCCTGCGACTCAGCTTGTCAAATCGCCAGTTGTGGTTTTAGAATGTAAGGCACGTTACCTGTTTTAACAGCCAATCAGCTTCAGTAGCATTAGTAGTCAGTTACAAACTGATCGAAAGGGTAGAGTTTTGGACTAGAAAGCGGATCGCCTCATCAATTTGTTTGAGGAACAGCCGTGTCTGCATTATACCTTAAAGCCTTAAAGATTATTCAAATAAAATCAACGAACAAACTGCCCTTCGCCGTCATCTCACAACGGCTGCGTGTATGCGGTAAGTGCTTTTTACTGCTCACTATAGAGTGAACTAATGAGTTTTTAACTAAAATTATTTTTTAAATGTCTATTATACAGTGGAGGAAGATGCAAGTGAGTGAATTAGGGAGTGATTCAGAACCATTGTGTTTCAGAGAGTTGACCTAACACATTATATTCCCTGAAGGTTTCTTTCAGGAATATAAGTTAAACAGCCATGAAAATATGAACATGGGTGTAAATGGGACAGAGACAGTGGGGAGTTTCTGTAATTCACAACTGGCTGGAATTAACATGAAGAAACCATGGAAACCTTGCTAACTAGTGATGGGGAAAATCATCATGTCTTGACTAAACTGCAACGCTCAATGTTAAATGCCAATTTTATTTTAAGAAAAAGTCCATATCTGTAAGGAAACACTGTTCCAGACATGTTCCAACTGTGAAGCATGAAGGTGCATTTTTCAGTCAATACCACTCCATTTTAAAATTGTGGAAGTGACTGGAATCAGCAGTGTTTAAACATTAGGGTTTTAACACAAGGCTACAACCGATATGCCAACGGCAAATTTTGATGGAGAAATATGGTTTTAAAAAGTAGTTCCGATTGTCTGTAAAACTAAACTGCACATTAGGGGGAGAATACTGACACCAATCAAGTTTTTTCATGGCAATTGGAATATGTGGGCTCAGATATCAGGGATATAGTAGGATGGTGGTAAATACAAACTTATAGATGTGGTGATCCAGTGAGCAAACACATAAAGAATGTTGCTAAGCAGGACAGAATTGGCAGACAGAAAAAGTAAAAAAAAAAAAAAAGAAAATAGAGAAAATCTAGAAAGTACTTCACATGTTATGACTGTTTCAATCAATCACTATCACTTGAAGACAAGAGCAACAGATTGGCACTGAACATGAAAGCAGGTAGGGCTGGGCAATATATTGATATTATATCGATATTGTGATATGAGACTAAATATCGTCTTAGATGTGATATCGTAATATCGTGATATGACATAAGTGTTGTTTTTTCCTGTTTTAAAGGCTGCATTACAGTAAAGGGATGTACTTTTCTGAACCTACCAGACTTTTCAAGCTGTTCTATTAATTGCCTTTTTCCCACTTAGACATTATGTCCACATTACTGATGATTATTTATCTAAAATCTAAGTGTTAAGATATTTTGTTAAAACCCCAATTGTCAACCCTAGAATATCGCCGCAATATCGATAGAGGTATTTGGTCAAGAATATCGTGATATCTGATTTTCTCCATATTGCCCAGCCCTAAAAGCAGGTGTTTTAATTACTTTCTTAGATACAAATTAGACAAAAACCCTCTACCTTCCTTACTTAAAGTAAATGAAGTACAAACATAATGGATGAAAAACCACATAAACAAGACATACCTGTTTAAAAACAAGACAAGAGAGTTACACAGCTGGTACACAGCTGGTAAACTGTAGAGCGGCACCTACGCTCAGCTCTTTTAAATCAAGGCTGAAGACCTTTCTTTTCCTTTGTTTAATTCTTTTCACTGCACTGTATTGTGAATTTTATTCTTTTATTCCTGTATTTAATCTGTTTTCGATGTATTGTTTTGAATTTTGTATTAACTATTTTTTATTTTTTATTAATTTCTATTCATTTTTAACTGTGTTTTAACGTTTTATGTAAAGCACTTTGAATTGCACTGCTGTTGAAATGTGCTATACAAATAAAATTGCCTTGCCTTGCCTTACAAGTGTCCAACTTAACTCACAACCCTCAATCTGGCAGCTTAACCTAATCGAAGAGTCATGCTAGTGCATGTTTGAGACTGCCACAAAGAAAAAGCTAAGGGAGAAAACAAAAAAAGACAATCACATGATATAGAAAAAGACAAAGAGAAACAAACAGGAGAGAGTGAGAGTTTAACATGGAAAAAGATGTGCATTAGCAAGCAGTGAATTAACAGGGAGCAAAAGCCTTTCAATTTCACTGATTGTATTAACCATTATGAGCATTCCCCTAACACAAAAACACACCATTTTTTTTTGCAGAATTAGCATTTAGTACCAAATGGACTGATAAACTGCATTAAAAAAGAAAAGGTAAACGAGGGAGGGCGAGTCAAGCAAACACCGCTCCAGCACTATAGAGCGTGGGTGATATGGCGAGAGATGGACGAGGAAGGAGGGGGAGGGAGGGAGTGCATGTCAGAGTTGGAGGGCAGACAAACGCGCTGCTTTTAAAAGGTTAAAAAAAATAAACCTTTCACTCAGAAGTCATCTCTCACGCGCACACAACTGTGTCCAAGCAGAGACACAAACGCATGCGCCCCCTCGATTCAATCAAAGCAACTGCCATTACGGTAGCAGCGCGCAATGAATCATGGGATTGATGATGCGCCCTTGCAAGGGGACAAGTAATTTCTACTGGCCCGGGAGATGAAGGGAGGAAGGAATGGATGTAAAGAGCGAGGGAAAGACAGAAAAGAGGTAGAGTGGAAGAGAGGACGAGGACAGTTAACAGAATCAGTAGTATCATCTGAGAGCCTGGAGTCAGCCCTCCTCCTCCTCCTCCTCCTCCTCCTCCTCCTCCTGCCCTGGCCCCTGCCCTCATCCACCCACTAACAAGAGCACCAAAACACCCCCCCGAATGGAAGAAAAGACGGGTAATAGGAAGGAGTGGTGGATGAGGCTTATCACAGATGAGAGCTCCATACATCATTCACACTCTTTCTCCAACAGGGTGTGTGTGTGTGTGTGTGTGTGTGTGTGTGTGTGTGTGTGTGTGTGTGTGTGTGTGTGTGTGTGTGTGTGTGTGTGTGTGTGTGTGTTTTTTGACTGTGTGTTTGGGAAGGGGTGAATGTACAACTGTGAACAAAAAGACAAACTTTCCCTGTCTGCGCCTTGCCGCCATGTCCTCTTTCTGCAGCCAGAGAAATGAAAATTCCACACCGCACCATTGAATCCTCTTATATATTCAGACCAATATCTACCTATTTCACACAAGCAAAAGACGTGTGCATGCAAGCATGCACAAAGCTGCTCACGCACGCACGCACGCAGGCAGGCAGCCACGAATGACACACACACACACACACACACACACACACACACACACACACACACACACACAGGGTATTAAACAGTCTTTCCTTTCCAATCCCAGAGAGCAGACCCGTACCGTCCTCTGCGGATTAGTGTGAGAGATGTCGAGAGAAGAAAGGTGAGCATGACGAGACCGAAAGAATGAAGGAGACAGAGGAAACAAGAGAGGAGGAAGGAGCAGATACAAGGAAGGATGGAGAGAGAGGGAGATTGAGGATAGGCAAATGACACAAGAAAAAAAGAAAAAACATAGATTAAAAACAGGCTGCGTGATGTTCGTAAAAATGGAAGTACATCAGCCGGTACATGGTGTGTGTCTCGGGCTGCAACTAATGATTATTTTCATTACAGATTAATCCATCAGTGATTTGTTGCATTAACTGATTTCATCTATAAAATGTCAAAAACAAGTTCCCAGAGCCAAAAACGGATGTCTTCAAACTGCTAAATTTGTCTGACCAACGCCCAAAAAGTATTCAGTAACCTTGTGTTATTGTTACTGGTTCAGCAAACTTGTAACATGTTCCCTGTATAAGGGAGCGTTCAGTATTTATGGAATGGACCACCAGAGGAATATAGGGGAAGGTCATGTCTTTTTATTCTTTGTTGAGGGGAGGGTCACCCAACGTTTTTTTTAGTCTGTATTCATGAAAACATCAACATTTCAAAGTGGCTTGTTTGGTGCATACTTTTCCATGTAGCTCTCAGTCTTGCCCCCCCCCATCGCTGGCAGATGGTTCTGACCCAACAAAAATCGCAACATGACAGCAACACGAGTTTGGAGTTGCTTTCTTTGAGAATGCAACCCTGTAGCTAACTGCGCCACCTGTTGCCAAAGTATCGTCACTGACATGAAGATGGAATATAATGAAGGTTTCACGTTGCCTCGAGCTCAAGCACCCACGGAAAATACTGAGCATCCACGTGTGGAAAATTAAACATTGCAGTTGGCGCTAAGTGGAGCGTGTGAGCGCTGATCGCGGTTACGTGTCAGTAACACTTCTCATCTCCAATCCTATCTGTATTTGTGAGAAGTGGCGCTGTCCTGAGTTGAAAGATAGCCTACTCTACAGCTTTACTATCAGGTTAATAGGCGTGTGCGTTTGTGTCGGCCGCTGACGAGTCTCCTGACAGAGCTCCAGCCAGCTCACAGCGGGGTCTGTGAAGGTGGACAGGCCGGGCGGCAAGCCAGCGACCCCGGCAGGCACCCGCCGGCTGTCACGTCAGACTTTGGCGCTTCTGAACGCCGACACAGTCGGACCAAATTTGCAATTGGCCATCAAGTTTTGTAAAACGGCCCATATTTGAGCTCTACATAGTTGATTTCTTGCATAAAAAAGTCTCAGAAGTGAATTTAATAATGAGATAGCAGACGAAAAATGTATAAAGTTTCCAGTTGTTGGCCACAAGAGCAATCCATGGTTGTTGTGATTGTTGCAGAGCTTTGCACACCAACACACTTTGAATTTCTGAGTGGGCGAGCCAGCTGTCAATGTGGGCGGGCCCAGGCCCCGCCCGCAGCTCCGTGCCTGGGTCGCGGTGATTTGAAATTGATAAGATAGACTTTATTAATCCCACACTGGGGGAACTGTGCAAACAACAGCCTTTTCAAGGCATTTGAGAAGGAAGGAGAGGTAGCATGCAAGCTCCCAAATTGACGCTCGTCTGAGAAATGGAGTTTTGGATAATGTTCAACTTCGGCAGCTTTACCTATGTGCTAAAATATTAGTGAGTAAATCTACTGAAATGGCCACCACACCATAACAGATGAGTGGGATGCGTAAGATGAGAAAGTAGTGGTTAACTCGTGTATGACATGGTTGTAAAAAAACAATAGGCATCTGTACATCTTTGCCAAGCGCCAACCAGTACAGAAGGCATCCCAAAACTCCTCCGGTAGCCCCTTAAATAAAAAACAAACAGTCCCTAAATATTCTAAAATGCACTATTAGTGTCTGACTACATACTCATAAAATATTCCCTTCTACAAAAAAAAAAAAAGTGTTCACAATATTTCAAAGAGGTTATGTATCATACCAACACCTTTCCATCCACACACCCACACACACCAATACACAGTGGATAATGTTGAGTAACAGACGATGAGAGCTGTCTTTTCCTGCTCTCTGTCCAGTAATACACCCTTCATAAATCCCACACTCTCTTCTGCCAAAGTAGTACGCAATGCACTTCAAAACGCACATCAGCATATCCAGTCACATGCGCACACACACACACACACACACACACACACACACACACACACACACACACACACACACACACAGGTGCCAGGAGTGAGAGACCAGAGCTCTCTGTGTAGTCAAAATAAAGATTACGTCAGCATAAATACTGCTCTCAGTGATGGCTGCTATAATTTCCTACAAACATTTGGCCCACTCACCAGCAAGCAGCAAAAGTCAATACTAATTGCCATTAACATAATGACTGGAAATGAACATTTGGGTCTTCTGGCTTTATGATGCCGGTGAAGCAAACTGCTTCAGAAGCCATCCCACAATCTCTTATACATTTTCCAACGAAAATGTATCTAATTAGTGAGTTAGCATTACTGCAAACACTTTCAGGATCATTCAATAACTCTTCTGGCCCCAGTTTTGTGTGGATGCAGAGGAAGCTCAGTGACCGTATGCCAGTAAAGTGATAATTCTGTTGGCACTCTGGGCCAAAGTGCTCCAGTGCACATTTTGTCATGCAATGTCACAGTAAGCCATGACAGTATAATCAGTAAAAAAAAAAAATGGGTGCAACAGAACAGTCACAGTGGCAGAAATTACACTTGTGACTCTGCCTACAGAGCTCATTTCGGTGCAAGTGCTGGCATTTCGTGCCTTTTGGCTGTTTTCATATGCATGCATGCACACAGATTTTCCAAAAATGACATCAATCATTGGTACACTATGTAGGACTGGGCCATAACTCAATTACAATACTTGGTGTCTCTTCATATAATTGTATGGTTAAAAACCTGTCATGATTTACAATTAAATTATCTACTCTTTATAGAAAAAACAATACTTAGCTCCCTAGCTCCCAGAAGTACTGAGGTTGGGCTAGAATTGTTCCTGTAGTCCGGAAGTTGCTGTGAAGTCTGTACCAGTGATTTCATAAAAAAAAATATACAATGTGATTATCCATCTGTTGATTTAACACTATCTAGAATTTTGTGTTAATTGATAACTTCGGGATATGTATGATAATGTAATTATAAAGGCATTGATGATATCATCCATTGACATCTATAATCATTCATATGCCCAAAACACTGATTGTAGGAAGTGTATCAGTGGCATCTGCTTCCTTTAAACAGTTCTCTTTTAGCAAATGCATAGCATAAAGAGTAAAAAGTCATAAAGCTGATTGGCCGTGACCACCACTAATCGCACCTTTGCATGATTTATTCTTTCTAATCCAACACCTGGAGACATGCAGCACAGGGGGTCAGTGCTTCAGTGCTAGACACAATTAACAAAACTGTGTTTGTGTTCATTTGCACTAAGGCCATTACAATTTATTTACAAAAATAAGACATTGAGTGCTGTGTGGATTTGGACATGTGTATTGGAAAACACTAGCCTAGAAATCTAGACGCACCCTGTGTGTAATTTGCAGTCAGGGGGGGTCTAGGCACTCTCCGTTGGCTTGTGAGCTGGAAAAACCAAACTTTGGCCAGGCCAATCACATGGTGTATAGAGTCGGTGGGCGGGCTGATGGCTGCTGCTGCTGGGAACAGCGGTCTTCTGGAAGACTTGGAGTTAAGCTTTTCTTTGAGAAAAGAACAAAGAACGGTACTGACGTCTTCTTAAAAAAGGAAGATGTGTTCGGAGTTTTGCCGACCGGATACGGCAAAAGTTTAATCTATCAACTAGCTCCTCTTCCTTCTTCGTTGCTCTGCCTGGTTGTAGCGCTATCCTATTGCGTGCAGAGGGAATTTGAAAGACAACTGTTTATCCCGCCCCTCGGATTGAGCCCTGTCAATGGTGAGTTCCCAGACCCAACATCTTGATGTGGGTCTGGCTTGTCAGGCTAGGAAAACACACTAACATCAATGGGAAAAAAAATAAAAATTCACAATGAATGCCTTGTTGCTGGGGGTTGGACAAGTTTCTTTGCATGAGCCAAAATAATGTAAAAAGGCACTCCACAGAAGTTCATAACCTCTGAGAACACTTTCACTGTCAGGTTAACTTTTTATTGGCATTTTCATCGCACACAATTCTCCCAGGACAACAAAGATAACCATGACACGGTAAGAGAAAGGCTGTGAAATAGGACAGTTCTGAATAAAAATCTGTGTTTCTGTACACATAAACGGAAGAAAGCCTATATTTCTGATCGCTGCATCAACTCCAACTTCTACTTTGTTCAAGAGCGCTGCAAAATTATGGCTAAAGTCATAATCACAATTATAAATCATGATTATTATTAATTATGACTCTTGGTGAACTGGGCGACATGGGCAGTTCATTAAGTTGGGAGGCAGAAAGGGAGACAGATTAGAGAAAGTATTTGATCACAGAGCAACAGGGACACATGTCACTTAATAAGCAGTTGTCATAACTACTCAGCAGTGCGAACATACCACCCTAACGGTTTTAATTCACAACTGGTGCTCAAATTAAGATGGATGTTTCCTTAATTGATGATATGCCAGGATTTTAAGGTGATTCATTTAAAATAAAACCATGATATACAGGTTAGAGACAGTCTGCACACTCAGGCACAGTAGTTTTGTACACTTAGTTTAGCACTGAACTGCACTGTAAGAAAAATTCAACTCACCTAAGGGAGCAGATGTGTCCAAACACACAGCACCAGCACCAGCCCAAGGCAGCGGAGCAGAGGAGAGAAGCAGGGCAGGAGAGGGGAGAAAAAGAGCCAGAATTAGCCTTATTACAGTCATATTCTATGCACAATTATAGCATGTTTTCGTCTTGAGGGCCTGTGGAGAAAAATACTGGAAAGAAAAGATGGCTCGAAATATATGACACAAGAAACTGAAATACAAGCTGAAAGGAACAACCAATCTAAATCTGTGGGCTACAGTGCAGGGCTGTATATAAATGCAACACTGTGAGTGTGCCTGTCCTCTACCCAACCGCACACATCAACAAATAAAAAAGAGCCGTAAAATGTCGGTAGCAAAGTGTCTTTTATAGCCAGAAAAGGTCTGGGGGGGCCGGGGGGGGGGGGAGGGAAACAAGGAGAAGAACCAAGATTGCACACTACATTTTCACATATTACCTCCTGTGGTGTTGTGACGGAATTGTGTGCCAGTGCGTTTTTGAGTTTTGAGTTTGTCAGTTAGTTCGAAAAGGAGAGATCAAAGTCCGGCTTGCTCACTTATCAGAGCTGCCAACACACACCATCCTCCAGCTACAAACACACTCTGCCCCATCTCTCTCTCACTCTCTTTCTTACATTCAAGACACAAATGAGACAAACTAAAATACAGAAAGGAAGTACAGAAGAGAGATAAATAAGGTGTGTGTGTGTGTGTGTGTGTGTGTGCATGCGTGCGTGCGTGCGTGCGTACGTGCGTGTACGGGCTATGAGCCGTAGCATCTGGGGTTGCCATTTGAGACTACGTCTACTGGGTGTAAAGCCTGGGCTTGGCAATCCGCCAACACATGCCTCACACACTAACTGAGCTGGAAAATAACACACACATACACACACATGTAAAATTGCAAAGACCTTTAAATCAAGTGAGGTAGTAGCAACAACAACAACAAACAGCACAATCTGACAAAAGTCAAGCGCGCAAAAATATAAAAATGCTTGCAAACACACCATGCACACAAAAACGTAAATATATTTCTGCTAGATTTCAGCCTCCCACGATGCAACAGGATAAATGAGCCAATCACTGGGTGTGGGTCCTCCCACAGGTTCAAAGAAATCCAGATTATTATCTTGCCCCCATGTTGTGTTTGCGTGTGCATCTTTGTGTGTGTGTGTGTGTGTGTGTGTGTGTGTTGTGTGCGTGCGTGCGTGCGTGTGTGTATGTGCGCAACCCATTCATGCATGGTTGGGATCACTGAGAGTCTGTGTTGTGTTTTGCAGTGCCTACCTCCACCTATCATGGAGGCCAGTGGCCCTATCAACCCTCCTATCTAGCTGTCCTGTCAAGCAAGAAAACAAGAGAAAATGAAGGGTCAAATGCATTACTGTGGAGACCAGCACACTCTGACCTCTCATTTACCTTTTCTGTTTACCTCATGTTCCACTATTTTGTCAAGCTGCAGTTTGCTGTAGTGTTGTCAAGTTCAAACAGACAAAATGTTGAAATAGCAGATGATTTGGGTGGGATTTTATACAGATGATCTGGAACCAGAGATGTCTCTAATCACTATATTTTTTCATTGCTACTGTAGCAGAGTGACTGACGTTGCGTAGGATAGAAAGAGTTATCACTGTTGGAAAAAACACTGCTCCTGCATAAATTTAAAGAGTGGGGCTAATTAAAAAAATGACGGAAAAAGGTTGTTTCCCCGCAACCTTTAGAAATGTAACTAATGCTTGCCACCATTGATAATAGAGCAATCAGTCACAGTATATAAGATATTTTGATAATATCATACAAACCCTACAGGGGGAGACAGAGGGGTTGACAACCACAAACATGTTGGTTGTGAAAAAAGAATATAACTGCTGCAATTAGCAGAATATGAAGACTGCACCAAAAGACAAGGGAAAAAAAGGAAATGGAAATACCCATCTCTTCATAAATCACCTGCCAACTGCTGCAAGGATGAAACGACAAGGCCTAACCAGTCACAGCACACAATGACGGTTGTCTTTAAAGGTAAAACCTGAGGTGGTGTCAAGGTACACAAAGTAGCATGAGTAATAGTTGCAATTTAACTTCCACGTTGTTGAGGTTTGATTTAAAAAAAAAAAAAAAAGAGAACATATAGACAAGCTTCACAGGTTCACAGAAGAGCTGTCAGCTTGTTATAACAGGAGACGGTACAGTGGTGACCATTTAAACGTAGCATTTAGCAGCTAAATTTGTATTCAAGACCAACAACACCATATCTAAAAGTTGCTAGTAATACCCTTTACCGGGGGGGGGGGGGCAATGTATGAAAGGTTTAAAGATAGTACATTGGACAACATTGGAACCGGCTCCATCATAAATCCTAATTCCTATCCTTTGTTCAAACATCGATGGCTGACCCTCACTTCCTATTCTATATACTATCATCTACTGCAAATTCCTCCTTCCGTCCAACAGGGTTGACACATGCTCCATTCAGTTTTTTGCTCAGTCCCTCTGTGTGATCGGAGAGATGAGACACATCCGATCAAACAAGGCCTGCCCTCTTTCTTCCTCCGTTACTCTTTTTCTCACCAGCTGAATTTGTTGTGCTTTCAAACAAAAAATAACTGGAGGATCTGCACACGCACGCAGACACAAAAAGCCCATTTTTAAATTTCCCTTATGTACCGCCTCCTCACCCATCCTAACCTCCTGCCTCCACCTATTTTTCCTCTCTGTTTTTAAATCACTGTCTGTCTCACCCCTCTGCACCTCCTCTGGTCTCCTACAGTCAGAGCGCACCAAAGTGATGTGTTGAAAGCAAAAACCCTATCGTTGTTGTCGACTCAGAGATGCTTAGAACTGGAAGGTTGTCATGAGGTCTCGGCAACAATGCTCTTTGTAGTTGTCACACAGACTTAAATACTGTCTTTAGTGCTGTCACACAAAAACACACACAATCACTATAATTGACACGTAGCTCTGGACTCCTTCAGTTTCCATCTGTATAGTGTATGTATGTGTGTGTGTGTGTGTGTGTGTGTGTGTGTGTGTGTGTGTGTGTGTGTGTGTGTGTGTGTGTGTGTGTGTTAGTGTGTGTGTGTGTGTGTGCATGTGTGTGTGTTGGTGCACTTATATCTATTCGTCTATTCGGGATAAGTGAGGACAGCGGTGCTAAAATAGCTCATTTTGTTGCTGTGCCGCTTTTAAGAGGTGTTATAATGAGACATAACAAGTTATGGCAGCTCATTCTCTATGCTCCTCCATACCACATGGACATAGTCACTTGCTCACACTACCACGCACGCACGCACACACATACACATACACATACACATTTCATTTCAGTGGCCAAGGTTAAGGTTATCATTGAATAAAAGTACTGTATTCCAAGTCAGTGACAGAGGAGATGTATATGTCCTGAATTGCAGTCTGTACCATCCCTAATCCCTCATGCTGAATAAAAAGCCTACAAGCAACACACATGGGGCACGGGCACACACACGCACACACACACACACACACACACACACACACACACACACACACACACACACACACACACACACACACACACACACACACACACACACACACACACACACACCTGTCAGAGACCACAATGGTAACCCCCGCAGGGAAACCCCATAATACCATGCATCAGGTCAGTTGGCCAGAATGGTAGAAAGAAACAGATGGAGCGGGAAGTGGGGGATGATGGAGAGAGGGGGGAAGAGGCGCTCAGAGCAGGGGAAGGGTTAGGGAGCAACAGGTAAGGGAGGGAGAGAGTCAGTGAGAGCTGCTGGGCACTGAGGGGAGGTTGAGGTAAGTCGGAGAGAAGGACAGAGATGGAATCTTGAGAGGAGGGCCAAAAAGAAAATGAAGGGTTAAGAGACGGTTGGAGGAGCAGCAGGGTAAACGGAAAGGAGAAAGGGAGGTGAGAGAAAGCAGCCGAGGGAGTAAGGAGAGGGTAAGAGGGTAAGAGGGGGGGAGGTTCGAGAGCGCGGTAGGAGAAGATGAGGTCGTAGCCTCAGAGGACAGGGAGAGAGGGAGGGGGCGCACCTTGTGTGTTGCTGAATGAATGAGCTACAGCTCGACACTCCCAGACCCAAAAGAACTAAATTCTCAAAATGCAAAAAAGTTGTTGACGTCGATACATTAATATTAGGGCTGTCAGCATTAACGCGTTAATCGCGATGCGTTTAAGGGCCGAGCATAACGCGTTAATTCTTTTTAATCGCATGCCGCCTGTCATGATGTCATCATGGCAGCCTGTGCTGATTGCTGTGGGCGTGGCTCAGCTGGCAGGTGGCTCCAGGTGAAGCTCATTCCCTCATCAACCTCCTGCAGTATTTAAGGCTGGCTCTGTGATCCACTCGTCGCCAGATCGTACAGTCTACAAGCGTGGTATAGTGGCAATCCTAGTTCCCTGTATTTTCTGTGTTCTTGCTTGTGTGGCTAACTTAGTTTTCTGTTTGTCTCAGGTTGCAGCCTGCCTTGCTCGTTCGTTTGCCTGCCTGCCTGCCTACCTGCCTGCTTGCCTGCCTGCCTGCCTGCTTGCTCCTCACACCTGCCCTTCTCTCTCTACGGATTGGACTCAATTGTTTGGACTCTGGAGGAGGCCTACCACATGGTCACCCCCACCACGTCACGGGGCACGCTCTGGAGAGCACATAGCACCCACAACTCACCACTGGATTCCGTCGACACAACTTCCCCTTTTTTGCCACCAGCACGTTTATTGTATATATTTCACGCATTAAAACATTTACCTTTTACTTTTTGTGTTGGCCGTCTGCTTTTGGGTCCCTCCTCCTGTGTCGTTCCTTAACACCGCCATTTATTCATTTATTTTACACTTCACTTGGCTTCGCGTCGAGCCTAGTCATGCCTAACAGGCTACTATTTTGACCCTTTGCAGCACCTTTACTTATCATCAAGCTGCCATACTTCCTCGTAACACATCCTGCTGCTGCAGGCTGCAAGCATGATGGAGAAATGCAGCAGCAACACAATTCTGAATGGCGCTTTTTATTTTCCTAAACTCCCAGACGGCTCGTAGACAAGTCGAAAGCCATAGGCACATTGTGTAAAGCCAAATTAAAATATCACCAAAGCATGTCAAGCTTGAGCTACCAGCTATGAGCTAAGCATAGTACACTTAACATGACTCAGGTTGATGCTAGTGGGCTCAGGCAAAGCACTGTTTTGGAGAGTGCTACTCGCCGACCTGTTGATGAAACCAAATCCCCAAAAATGACTACAGCTCTTGCGAAATGGGTGGCAACTAACTGCAGACCTGTCAGCATCGTAGAAGACTCGGGTCTTAAAGAAGTACTACGGCTGGCATTAGAGCTGGGCAATATATCGATATTACATCGATATCGTGATATGAGACTAGATATCGTCTTAGATTTTGGATATCGTAATATGACATAAGTTTTTTGTGTCTTTTCCTGGTTTTAAAGGCTGCATTACAGTAAAGTGATGTAATTTTCTGAACTTACCAGACTGTTGTAACTGTTCTATTATTTGCCTTTTCCCACTTAGTCATTAGATCCACATTACTGGTGATTATTTATCTAAACTCTCATTGTGTAAATATTTTGTGAAAGCACCAATAGTCAACACTACAATATCGTTACGGTGTCGATATCGAGGTATTTGGTCAAAAATATCGTGATATTTGATTTTCTCCATATCGCCCAGCCCTAGTTGGCATGTTGTGACCCGTCGTCGAGGGGGACAGCAGCCCCGAGCACACACAGCCTGTACTCCACGGAGAAAGCAGCTGTCTCATTAACCCGTGATCACTGGACTTCAGTGAGTAATCAAAATTATTTAGAAGTTACTGCACACTATACTGACTTTGGTAAGGATAGGGATTTTTAGTTTTTTAGTTAGGTACTTGGAGGAATTGTGCAATAATGACAGATTCACACATTTGTCTTTTGTTTACAGTAAATAAATAATAAAGAAATACAAATCTTAAAGTCAAGTTCATAAAGTAACTTCCCTTGCATTCATTTGATTCCCAATCAAGATACACTGGTAAGAATTGCTTTCCATTGTTAATACGTACTTAAAAGCAGTTCTGAAATGCAAAATAATAGAATTTTAATCGTGTGATAAAACATGCAATTAATCACGATTAACTATAGAAATTCAGCGATTAATCGCGATTAAAAAAAATGTATCGTTTGACAGGCCTAATTAATATCCCTCTAATTACACATTTCAAATCCTCCAAACACCATAACTCAAAAACTAAATTAAAAAAAGGTCAAATCTGGGCCAGCTAGTTAGCATTGTCACATGTAGTGTATGTTTTCTCTTATTCTGGCAGAGTGTGTTACAAACTTGAAAATCAAGTTTTCAGGCAGATCAGACAAAGTAGGCCTGGGCGAAAAATCGATTAAATGAATTAATTCGAATTTTTTGTTGCGGGCGATTTCAAAAATAAGGAAATCGAGTTTTTGTGTAATGGCGCATTTTTGGCTCCCCGGAGCTTCCGTAGCGTTAGTTTCACATAGCAGTATGGCAAGCGACAACATCATAGCACACACGAAACAGCAACAGCAAGTGACAACATGGCTACCGGTGAGAGTGGGAAGTTTGTTCCCAAGAAAGGAATAAAATCATCTGTTGTTTGGAACTGGTATGGGTTTGCTGCGACAGACGTGGAGCAAGAGACCCCACGCTGCAACATTTGCCTAAAGCCCAAAAAATGGCAGTCTCTCCGAGACAAACAAAACCGCAGTGACCAACAAACCTTAGCTAAAAAACAGCTAACTGTAGCCGAATCCTTTGCACAAGGCGCCGCATATGACAGGAAAGGGGCACGGTGGAGAACAATCACCGAAGCGGTCGCTTTGCACATAGCCAAAGACATGGTACCCATATATACTGTGGAGAAGACGGGCTTTATTAATTTGATTAAAACCTTAGACCCCAGATATGAGTTACCCAGCCGCAAGTACTTCAGTGAAGTCGCCTTGCCCCATGTGTACAACAGCACACAAGAGAAAGTCAGTAGAGAACTGGAGGAGCTGTCCTTTTATTCGGCAACAACCGACATGTGGTCCAGTCGGACTATGCAATCTTATATGAGTTTAACGGTGCATTTCATTAACAATGCGTGGGATTGCCTCAAGCCAGAGGCAGTGGACAGGCTGATTTTCGTTGCCAAAAATGTTTAAATGTTATTGACAGCAACTTAAGCACATATCTGATGTTCTGCACCTCAACCAAAATGTGATTTTTCTTTCCTGTTCATACATTCAGGGACACAAATTGCACGGTTTATTTTTTTTAAAGCAAAGTTTGCACTTTATCAATTTCAGTTGGAGTTGATGTATTAATTATTTTGCACATTTTGTACTCTGCTAAATTGTTGTTTACATTAGTATTTTACCCAAGACAGAGGTGTTGCCTCTTTAGACAGAGTATTTTTTCTGTTTTTGGTTTGAAAAATGTAATTCTGCTAAGAGTAAGATGCAGTGCATGTTCATGCCATGTATCCCTGTATGTTGTTGCATTGTTTGGGCTAGATACAATGAAAAATGTCACTGTCTAGTTTTCCTCAGATCTGAATGTATTGTTAATGCTTTAGAAAATGGTGCTACTCTCAAGGTGAATGTTTGTCTCCTTTTAGTCTACTACAAAGTGTGACTTAAAACACAGCTAGGACTTTGACTCCAAGAGGGTGTTCATTTATTTATTATTCATCCCAGAAATGGGGGTTACATTTGTCTTGCTTTTGATTAAATAAAAGCCAAATTTGTTTTAAGTTGTCTGCCGTTTGTACTTATTGCTTTCCTTAATAAGTAGGGGGGAAAATCGGAAAAAAACGGAAATCGAATTAAAAAAAATAAAATCGGAGATTTTATTTTTAGGCCATATCGCCCAGCCCTAAGACAAAGACACTGCACACCGGTTTATGGCCGACTCTACCCGTTTGGGCGAGAATTGTAAAATTCTGCAAAGTTATTAACACTGCAATTATTTTCTTCTGTCTCTTTGCTTGCGAGGTGAACAGTAATGTTAGCACATTTCTACAAGTTTTATGCTACATGTGTATGGACAGTTGCACATACATGTATGTAATTGGCCAATGGAATATGTTGGCAGATGATACTGCACTGTGCAGCTGCAAAATTTTAAATAAACCTTTTGCTGTTGCGCTGTGCCAGTGCTGCGATCTCAATGAAATTAATAAGGAGCCTGAGTTTTTTATGTTTTTGCTGTGATTGTCTTTCTCTGTGCTCCATTTGAGTGAAAGAATATACCATCATTTGTATAATTTGTGATATGTAAAGTTTTGTGATGTAAAGAGTAACTACTAAGTAAAATACACAAGTGAACTGAGGGTACTACTACAGCTACTTCTCAACCACCACAAGTACATACACACCTCACGTTGAGCTCCTGATTAAGGACCTGGGGAAAAAAAACGCTTTCATTTTGTTGAGGCAGGACTTATATTTAAACCTCTACACACTCTCTTCTTCCCCCACATCTTTCAGGGGGGAAACAACAAAATAGTGCATTACAGCCAGGAGTAGGCTTGAAAGGAAAAAAACGTCGGAGCAACGTCGGCTCTGCAGTTTTGTTGAAGTCACAGTAAGACACCTTTCACCGCGATATGATATTAATTGCGAGCCAAAAGCGGTCGCGGTGCTGTTGACGTTACACTTCCTATGACACGAGCAGGCGCAACGGTGGTTTCAATGCCCTGGGGACTGACTGACAGGCTGAGGTTGAGGCAAGGCAACTTTATTCCTACAGCACCTTTCAGCAACAACATTCAAAGTGCTTTAATGAAATTAAAGAGAATTAAAACGGTATATTAAATAAAACATAAAATATAATAATATACAAATAAACAATAAAGTTAAAGTGAGTAAGAATGTATAATTATTAATTTAATAGGTTGTAGGAAGTTTGAGAGAGAGGGTTTTTTTTTGTTTAATTTCTGCAGTGTAAAATATTCTATAAATAACATAGTTAAAAAAAAAAAATATATATATATATATATATATATATATATATATACATATACAAATTTAATTACAGAGGGAAAGTACCGAAAAAAGTACCGTTGGGTACCGGAACCGAAATCCAGGTACCGGTATCAATAGTGGTATTGGTTCAGATGCGTAAGGTAACCAAGCCTAGTCTTAGTAAATCCAAGCTGACTATAGCTGCCCTCCTCTAAAATAAAACGCTCCATGGTGTTTTAAGCCCCCAAAGTCTCCTTCCAGGCAGCGCTGCAACCATTGACTTCAAGGCACCTAACCCTAACCCTAATCTTAACCCTAACCCTAACCCTAACCATGCAGCGCTGCCTAGAAGGAGACATTGGGGGCTTAAAACACCGATAAACAAAAAAAACAAGCAAATTCTACAAACTTTTCAGTCACTTTTAAAGCCTTCAGGCACTTTTTGATACTGAAAACATATGTTTTGGTGGAGTATTTCTACAAAGCCCTAATACTGTAAACACAATCAGCAAAGATCTAACAGCAGAAAATCTTTTTAGTGTTTGGATGAAAACTACTGTATGTTTAAGCATACGGCTCTGAATTTGTTGTTCGATGAAAAGGTTATTTTTGCTTTCATACTGCCATCAACCCTTTCCACACCTGTGAAGTAAACGCTTAAGCTCCTCTAAAAGCCAGGAAAGGTAATGGCAAACCTTTTGTGAGCACTATATCCTCTCAGAGTGCCTTTGAGGAGATCATTTAAATCAGAACTGTCTAGCTATGTTCCGTCGAATATTGAAGTGTGAATATTAATAATTAGTGATGCACCGATGTGAAAATTGTGGCCGATACCGATAACCGATATTAATATTGCTGTTATGGCCGATACCGATATTTACCGATGTCGATATCTCTGTACAGAAAACACATTTTTATGATAATCAAATAAGGAACTATTTACCAAAACGCATTGTTTTTACTTTTGTGATTTATTTTAAGAAATCACTGATACTGGGCACCTACAGTAACTGCCAAGTACTTTAGGGTTAGGCCTAACCCTCAAAATTATAGAAATCGGTGCCTTCTAGGCTGAGATAAGCCAGAAAATGGGTTTTTGGCTCATATGGATGAAAGACACCAAATCCCAGAATGCACTTGCTTCGCTGCTTAGACTCTACTCCCAAGCCATGCCTACCGTTTACAGACCAACAGTGAGGCAGCATTCAACTCAACCCAAATGTGTTTTATTCTCATTTCAACCATATACACGAAACAACATTTCAACGTGGCTCTAATGGTTACACATTCAAAATATATAAAAACGACATACAAAACAGGTGTTTACAGTCCACCAAGCGCTAATGCTAGTATGCGTTAGCTGAACTTTACGTGTGTGTGCAATAGCTAAATGTAGCCGATTATAAACACAGTTGTAAATTTGCGTGAAATGTATAATGGTCGGCATTTACTAGTCACAAACTCCCCCAGCAGTTAGCATTTCGTTGGATACAAGCAGCTAATTAAAGCCCGTGTTGACACAGCCCATCTCCAGTCTTACCCGGCAACATGTTTCCACAACAAGAAAAACAGCTCTGAACTCGCGATGGGAGTTTCGTTGAAGTTGGATGTAGTCCAGTTTGTCTAATGAGCAGACACTTGCAAGGAGCATTGATGGAACAGGTGGCTGGCTAGCATTAGCTTTCCACCTAGCTAGGTTAGCTATACTCCAGCCCCCGTTTGCGTTTCACCGCTCAGAATGTCCCCCCATGATCGCTCCGATCCGGTCGCTGCTGCCCGCTCCGATCCGGTCGCTGCTGCCCGCCCCGGCCACTGCCCTCTCCGGCCGCCGCTGCTGCCCGCTGGTCAGACTAACCTGTACGGCAGGCCGCAGCAACCTCTTATTTCCGAACATTCATCTCTCCCCCGTACACCGAGGGCCGGTGGTCTACTAAATTTTCCAGTGTCCCACTTCGCCGGCAGATTCCGTCTGGCAAAAACCAACATCCCCGCCCCCAGACTCGCTGCTGCTTCTTCTTCTTCCGATTTCGGCAGGAGGCCTATAGACGCTGTTAAGCGTATTACTGCCCTCCACAGGTCAGATTTAGATCTAAATTCTCACACACACGTCAAATACACAGGAATGATTCACATCGGCCCTATTCATTGGCCCTATTTTGACATCGGAACGATACCGATGTGTAACAAAATGACCATATCGGCCGATATTATATCGGCGGCCGATATATCGTGCACCACTATTAATAATCATAATAATAACTTTTATTTATATAGCGCCTTTCACTAAACCCAAGATCTATTATTATATATGTGTTGGTCAGTTTGTCTGTTTGACAATCACATTTTGCAGCAACAGAATTGAAGTGAGATGAACAAACAGTGAAATGTATCTTTTTAGATAAAACAGATGATGACAAAATGTCCTTTTGGGGACATAAGTTGAAATTGGGAAAAATTTGAAGTTGGAAAAAAAAGGTAATAAATTGCGATAAATAGCAGAATATTGCAATATGTTTAAAATTGCAATAATATCGTATCGTGACATAAGTATCGTGATGATATGGTATCGTGAGACCTCTGGTGATTCCCACCCCTAGAAAACGGTCATGAGCAGTCGAATCCCAGATGTAGGGACCCTCATTATAGACACATTCGATTAGCATCAAAACATATCCCAGAGAACGTTCGCCTCGGTACACACGTTATTAACCCCTAGGTTCATTTTGCGCCGGAATTATCCTTTAAGTGGTGCTGCTTTTTTATTCTGTTTACAGTGATTGTGATTTTGAAAGGCTAAGCTGATGGCTGATTGCAAAAGTAAGGGCACGCTATATAACCATCACATTCATGTAGTTTGTCAACAAGGAAGCACTGACAATACTTTTCTTCTGTATAATGGTCCCACTCATTTGGTCACTATTCTTCAACAACTACATTGTACAGGTCCTATTTTTTATGTTATGTGTTTATGTCAAAAAAGATTGGACCATGTATTGTTATCTGATTTCTTAAACTCTCAAATATTGGTATAGGCTTTAAAAATCCAGGCTGGGTCGGGGCGTGAATGTACACAATGTGCACACAGAAACAGAAAGTTTCATTGACTTTTACATCCAAGAAACCGTATACCCTGCCTTCTTTCTAAAGCTTTTCATCGGCATACTAACTCAGGGCCAGTGCACAAAGTGCTCCTCTAAGCCTGTACAAGTGTGGACTGTCCACAGCGAGAAGACAGCAAATACACATTCATTCCAGCAGGAAGCACAGAAAGCATTTTTTGTCAGCGGCAACAGAAAAAGAGATTGCAGGGGCACCCGGATAGCTCAGTTGGTAGAGCGTGCGCCCAATTATATAGGTTAACTCTTCGACGCAGCGGGCCCAGGTTTGACTCCGACCTGCGTCCCTTTGCTGCATGTCATTCCCCCCTCTCTCTCCCCTTTTATTTCTTCAGCTGTCCTGTCAAAAATGAAGACCTGAAATGCCCAAAAAATAATCATAAAAAAAGAAAAAAGAAAAAGCGATTGCAGAACTTTTTTTAAACGCATACTGAAACATAGACAGTAAATCAGTTTAGTAATTATGCCAGCAAATTATGTAGATGAAGATCCTTTTGGCAAAGATAATCACACTATGAAAAACTGACAACAGCATATGCTGCCAACCCCTGATACACCCTCCATTTAAGGCTACTGTACACTGTGTGAGCGGTGTACAGTAGTCTTAAAGTCTACCCCCCCCATCCCATCAGTCTCTCTTTCTCTGTCTGCACACACACACAAATTGCAGACCATCCACCCTAGCAACAGAAGCTGAAATATAATGAAGAAAGTCTTTAAAAGGCTGTTTATCAGCTTTGTAAACTAACTAGCTGGAGCTGGACACAAACATACACAAACACACATCTCTTCACTCTCACTACATCCCTCAGTTTTTTTTTCCAATCTTTCCCCCTCACTCTTTCTCTCTAATGAGGCAAGAGAAAAACTCTCTGTACCCATCACAGGAGTAAACACATATTTTCAACTTTTTTGCACTCTAGCACAGCACGGAAAAATACAACTCTCCAGCAGCTGCACACCATCTTGTCTTGAAGCACTCTCTCTCTTTCTCTTTTTTCTTTCTTTGTCTCTGCGTCTGTGATAGCTCGTAGAGATAGAGGGAGTGACAGGGTCATTAGACAGTGTCAGCATCATCTTCTTTATGCCACGTTTTCCGATGACATGCAACACACATACGGGTACAAATGCAGAGAGTCACGCATCCAGCACGTCACATTCCCAAAAACCACAATTTTCCTGGAGCCCGAGGAAAGCATGAGGTCGTCAAGTACAGACTAGCTTTTCCCTTAAGGAATGTTACCAGCCTGTGTGTGGGTACGTGTGTGTGTGTTATGGTTAGTGCTACAGTATAGAGTGACACAACACAAGTGAGCAAACACACGCACACACACGCACACACACACACACGCACACACACACACACACACACAGAGTGGCTGAGAAAAGGACCTAGGCAGCCTAGAAAAAGTCTAGGCAGCGCACTCTCAAAGGGAGCACAGACGACCTGGAAAAGCATTTGACATTCATTTCTGCCGCTGCCACCCACCGCCCCAAACCCCCTCCCAACGACAACAAAAAAGTCACAGAAAGAGAACTGGTAGTGTGCACAAAAATGCTGCCACTGAAACTCGTTAAGAGAGACGTTAAGAAAAAAATATATGAGACGGATTGTGAAGGGTGGAGGTTGATGGGAGTCGGGTGGATGGAGCCCTGAAACTATGAAATAAGGGAGTGAGGTTGAGAAAGTGCTCTGCTGTCACTGAAGCGAATGTAAATACCCTGAACAGCACTCAAGCTATACTACTCCTTAAGAAGCAACACACAGAACAAACACCCCTCTGTATGAGTGTGGACTGTGCAGGAGTGTGTTTGTATATTAGTGCGTGTGTGTGTGTGTGTGTGTGTGTGTGTGTGTGTGTGTGTGTGTGTGTGTGTGTGTGTGTGTGTTGCTATAATGAAGTGCTTATCTCAGTGGATTATGCTGACTTGCAGCTATTAAGAACTTAAACCCATTCAAACCATCAGGGAGCTATTTCTACAACTCAATAGGCCATCTATTAACCTATTGTCTGTTCCTCTGCGAGTGTGTATGACAATAAATGTGTGTAAAGCAATCGAATGAGTGTGTAGGGAGATAGTGGAATATAATGGAGGACAGATGTATAGGATGTAGGGAGTGATAAGAGGGGGTGGCGCTGGCAAAGAAAATGATAGGGCGGGATGCCAGGGAGAAATGAGTCGACCACAAAGGGTGAGGCTGTCGGGGTGTTGACGACAGCCGTCTATCAGAATAGACATAATGAGATTTGATGTAATGTGATGTGATAGCATGCTAGAGATGTTAGCCAGCATTGAAACAGACAGGATCTGGATTAGCATTACACTGCTCACCACCACAATCGCATGTCAACACCGCTCACACAGACAGACAGACAGATAGACAGACAGAGACCGACACATGGCATTGCATGTGGGTTTGCCCGTCGATCTGTCAGTGTGTATTTGTGCGTGTGCGATTTGATGATCTCCCCCAAAAGGGATTATCAAAGGGACTTCAAATACCAGAACATTCATCGCCCCTTGAGAGAAAGAAGGAACAGCGTTGGGGGTTTAGGGGGGTGGGGGGGTGGAGGAACTGCAGGAGAGTGTCGAGCCTCCAGCAATGTTTACCCTACTCAGGGAGAGCTCCAGTGTCCTCTCTGGTACAGCCTACAGCGACACGCATACATTTTACCCAGCCCTACATATTTATGATCACACACACACACACACACACACACACACACACACGCACGTCATCACTCGTGCTGCATTGTAGGACTGCGTCAAAATGAAATGTGTGCGCAGGCATAATGAATTCATATGTGCATGCGTGTTATTGAATATGAATGTGTGTGTTTTTTGTAGACCCATTGTGTGAGCTGTATATATACAGTATATACTATATATATATATATATATATTTGTGTCTGTGTATATGAGTTTGTGTCCAGGAAGTTCAAGACAGAAACGCAGTAGAACCGAAAGAGGAACCATGCACATATGAGATCTTTCATTAAATGGTATGCATATGCATACTAATATAAAGCTGGCTAAAGGATGTCCATTGTGTGATGGATGAGAGAGGCAACACAATCAATTGCGAGAGGCGATTAGGATCTGCACGAACTGCCACTTCAAGCACCTCTCACACACACACACACACACACACACACACACACACACACACACACACACACACACACACAACTCTAAAAAGCACCTTTAGCAGTCTCAATACAATGAAGTAAAAGAGTGTGTTCTACCTGTCAGACTGCATGATGTAATGATAGATAATAGAGAGTAAAGTGCGAGATGGTGGGTCTGAAGAAGTGAAGTGCCAGTGAAAGAGTAGGAAGGGGCTTGTTGGTGCATTGAGTTTCCTCTTAGGTGAAAGCACTCTGGAGAGTTGGGAGCCTGATAGAGTCAGTTTGTATGCAGGTGAATTTGTGTGTGTGCCTTGCCTTTGCGGCTGTGTAGCTGCGTGTTGTCCCTGCCTACGCTATGAATCATTGAGGTTAGAGGTCATTACTAAGAGATGCAGGAGATAGCAGGAAGTGCTAAAATGACCACTCTGTCTTCTCACTCCATCTCAGTCTCTAGCCATCCAAAGGGGCAGTTGTTGAATCATTAAGATTAGAGACACAGACTCCAACGGTAACAATGTGCTAAAATGACCGTTTCTCCCCTGACTGCCTCTCGTTCCCTTTCACTTCTAATCTACATTTTATGTGAGTTTCTATTAAAAACTCCTTTTGTGACAGGTGTGGATCCACCTTTCTCAAGCTTCTATTTCGGTTTGACAGAAGCACATTAGCTCTCAGTTCAGCGGAGCTGGAAAACAAGAAGGAAAATAGACAAACAGATGTACAGGGTAAAGAAACAGACCTAAAAAGAAGAAGGCAAAGGATGAAAGGAATCCGTTCAGTCAGTTTAGTTAAATTTGTGAAAATGAGTGCATCTTTCTTTTCTTAGAAACATAAAAGCGCTTCCGACTGCTGACTGTGATAGCATCAAAAAGGCAAAGCCTGGTGATGCTTCATTGAGAGAAAATAAAAGTCCAGACATTTTGGATGATGGGAAAGCACTGAGGGTGATCCTCCACAGACGTGGGCTCGTCTTGAGGTTAAGAACTCTTGAGAAGCGGAAACAAGCATTCAGCGAAGTCGCATAGTCCCTCACTGATTAGTTTCATTTGGTGGAGAAAGTAAAAAAAAAAAAATGGCAGTGATGTTTTAATAATAATGAATAATTTGACTTTATTTTTTATTATTTATATCTTTATATTTGTTTCTGTAGATTGTAGCTGCAGCACAGGAGTAATTATGTTCACAGATATCAGTGTACTGTTTTCCATACATAGGCTGTACTAGAAAGACCTGCACAAATTACATTACTATGTAATCATCATTAATGGCCACTGAAGCATTTTGTGATGCATTGTAATAATAATAATAATAATAATAATAATATTATAATAATAGTTTATATTTTACTAATCCCGCATGTTTTCACTCTGTTGTTAGAATACACATTACACACAGGCCTGAAATACACACACATGCTCAGTACCTATACATGCACTAATGGAGAGATGTCGGAGCGAGGAGGCTGCAGCTGCGCCCCGAGCAGTTCGGGGTTAGGTGCCTTGCTCAAGAGCACCTTGGCAGTGCCCGGGAGGTGAACTGGCACCTCTCCTCTGTTAAGTAAAACGAACAAAAAAAAGATGGTGTCAGTGTTTCATTTTAGATATACAAACATGACTCAACCTCACATTTTAATGTACAAATGCACACATCAATGGAGACTTTTGTTTGTCATAAAGGTTAATGCAGTGTTTCTGCATTTGTCAAAAGAACTTTGAACCTATTTAAGAACACAATTTAGCAGTAGTCGAGATGTGAGCATTTTCTTTAAATGCTTCCCTGAGGCAACGTTCTGAGGCTCCTTCATAAATAAAGCAGAGGATGGAGCAATAACCGAGCAGTGTGATGTATGTAGAGGTCTGTATGGCCAACTGTGGCCGCCTGCTGTCGTTTTCAGGCTATTTAATGATGGTAAACACAGTGAAGGGCTGTGCATAACGGCTGTGTGTGACGGTGCGCTGTGGCGTGGCATTTCTCAGAGTCTGCGGATTTATCGACTTATCAGTCCTGCTGCCCTTAGATGCTGCATGGATTTCGTGAACTGAAGGATTCTAGCTTTATATACAGCATAAAGCAGTTATGGCCAGGATTTTCATTTTAGAAGCATGTTGGGTCAAGAAATTGTATTTAAAAAAACGCAGGATTACAGGCTCTGTGTGTTCGCAAACTTTGCACAACCAATGCAGGGGTTCTGTGTGGTTTGTGTGTGTTTGTGTGTGTGTGTGTGCGTGTGTGTGTGTGTGTGTGTGCGCGCGTGCGTGCGTGCGTGCGTGCGTGCGTAGCATCCTTCCAGTTGGTGTTCAGGATCCACCGGCTCGTGGTAATTAGGCCGTTTCGTTTTTCGCGGGTGCTTTCAGCATTTCATCAGACAGGGCTGCTGCATCATAAAGTAGATCTTGAAGCGATTCCTCAGCTTGTGAAATTATCCCTGATCTCAACACACTCTTAGACACACACTTAGAATTGTATCACTGTCAATCACATCCCTATCAATTTAAAAAAAAGGCAAATGAAAATTTTGGACTTGGCGTGAAACCAAATAAATGAGGCTGCGTGATGCCAGCCGGAATTACAGACAGCTGTGAAATTAAACATGTGTTGATATTGTTGAAAGGCTAAAACAGATCTTGTCCAAAGCTATTGTATAAAAATATAATGTTGTAAGCAAATGTATCCAGCTAATGTAGCCACTCTCAATCAGTCAGCCAGCTAATGTTAGACTCATCTTTATTCGACTCTGTTATCTCTTGAATCTACTCTTCTGTATCGCTCCCTGAGTTCTGATTTAGAAGCCTGATCTGTTTTTGAGATCAGAGCTAATTGCAGGCTCACCAGCATGTTGGCAGAAGCTGACATGCTGAAATATTGCAATAATATCATTATTAGCAACTTTCAGCTACTCTGTACGAGCAGCAAAAAGTACCCTCCTTCTCTTCAGTGGGTGTGAGGCAGGCGAAGGTACGTTGGATCACAAGTCTGTTGACAGTGAGCCAGCTGCGTCAACAAGGGTGTGTGATCTGGAGACGCTGTGGGTGCAATGCATTGTGGGATGGGCTTTGGAAGACTCACAGCAAACTGGATGACATTAGCAGTTTTATCAACTACTGCCACTATTCACATTTGAATTGTCGTTTATTTTTTTGTTCAAAGAGAAAAAAACGTTGTTGTAAATTCCAGTTAAATGTAAAATAAAAATTGTCTCCAGGGCACCCGGGTAGCTCACGTGGTAGCGCAGGCGCCCCATATTTAGAGGATTACTCCTCGACGCTGCGACTGCGGGTTCGACTCCGCCCTGCGGCCCTTTGCTGCATGTCATTCCTCCTCTCTCTCCCCTTTCATGTCTTCACCTGTCCTATATATATATATATATATAAAGGCCTAAAATGCCCAAAAAAGAATCTTTAAGAAAATAGTCTCCAAACACTGATTATTGTTTCACTTATTTTCCATATGAATCTGTCATATTTGATAAATCTCTAAAACATCTAACAGATATACTGTATAGACCCTATGAGTGCATTTCTGACACGCTACAATGCACTGTAAAATCTAGGAAATTCTGTTTAAAGATTTGTAATTTCCCGTTACTGAATAAGAGAATTTGAGTTTAGATACAGCCAAGAGGAAGCAGTAAGAGCAAGTGAGGGAAGAGAGGAAGTAATCCGGTCCCTCCCTCAGATATGGTAATTCATGCTAATCTCCATTCACATACTTAATCTCTTAATTGCTTTAATTGACATGAAAGAAGGTTGAAGCTTGCCTGATATAGCAAATGTCAAGAGCCCTCCCTCCATCCATCCTGCCTGCAGCACATATGTGCATGTGTACTTACACATACACTACACAATTAACATATGCACATGTACAGTAAAGGTGATAATGCCATGTCGATATCAAACAAAAGACAAATACTATACATTCACTGCAAGGGAATACAAATAAACAAGCAAATGCATAAAGCAAGCAAATCCCTTTATTGTTCTGTGGTCTTTAATCAGAAATATAAGGAACAAAACAGCCACAAACTGCCATACATCCACACTGTTAACAAAAAAG